>NC_074705.1:839951-857451 GCF_029448725.1 Salvelinus fontinalis | reverse complement strand
CTACAGTTGACTGAGAGAGAGGTAGGTCGTAGCTACAGTTGACTGAGAGAGAGAGACAGGTCGCAGCTACAGTTGACTGAGAGAGAGGCAGGTCGCAGCTACAGTTGACTGAGAGAGAGAGGCAGGTCGTAGCTACAGTTGACTGAGAGAGAGGTAGGTCGTAGCTACAGTTGACTGAGAGAGAGAGACAGGTTGCAGCTACAGTTGACTGAGAGAGAGAGAGAGAGGCAGGTCGTAGCTACAGTTGACTGAGGGAGAGAGGCAGGTCGTAGCTACAGTTGACTGAGAGAGAGAGACAGGTCGCAGCTACAGTTGACTGAGAGAGAGAGAGGCAGGTCGTAGCTACAGTTGACTGAGAGAGAGAGGCAGGTTGCAGCTACAGTTGACTGAGAGAGAGGCAGGTTGCAGCTACAGTTGACTGAGAGAGAGAGAGGCAGGTCGTAGCTACAGTTGACTGAGAGAGAGAGACAGGTTGCAGCTACAGTTGACTGAGAGAGAGAGAGAGAGGCAGGTCGTAGCTACAGTTGACTGAGAGAGAGAGAGACAGGTCGTAGCTACAGTTGACTGAGAGAGAGAGACAGGTCGTAGCTACAGTTGACTGAGAGAGAGGCAGGTCGTAGCTACAGTTGACTGAGAGAGAGAGGTAGGTCGTAGCTACAGTTGACTGAGAGAGAGAGAGGCAGGTCGTAGCTACAGTTGACTGAGAGAGAGAGAGGCAGGTCGCAGCTACAGTTGACTGAGAGAGAGAGGCAGGTCGTAGCTACAGTTGACTGAGAGAGAGGCAGGTCGCAGCTACAGTTGACTGAGAGAGAGAGGCAGGTCGTAGCTACAGTTGACTGAGAGAGAGAGGCAGGTCGCAGCTACAGTTGACTGAGAGAGAGAGGTAGGTCGTAGCTACAGTTGACTGAGAGAGAGAGGCAGGTCGCAGCTACAGTTGACTGAGAGAGAGGCAGGTCGTAGCTACAGTTGACTGAGAGAGAGAGGCAGGTTGCAGCTACAGTTGACTGAGAGAGAGGCAGGTCGTAGCTACAGTTGACTGAGAGAGAGAGGCAGGTCGCAGCTACAGTTGACTGAGAGAGAGAGGTAGGTCGCAGCTACAGTTGACTGAGAGAGAGAGGCAGGTCGCAGCTACAGTTGACTGAGAGAGAGAGAGACAGGTCGTAGCTACAGTTGACTGAGAGAGAGAGGCAGGTCGTAGCTACAGTTGACTGAGAGAGAGAGAGGCAGGTTGCAGCTACAGTTGACTGAGAGAGAGAGACAGGTTGCAGCTACAGTTGACTGAGAGAGAGGCAGGTCGTAGCTACAGTTGACTGAGAGAGAGAGAGGCAGGTCGCAGCTACAGTTGACTGAGAGAGAGAGGTAGGTCGTAGCTACAGTTGACTGAGAGAGAGGCAGGTCGTAGCTACAGTTGACTGAGAGAGAGAGACAGGTCGTAGCTACAGTTGACTGAGAGAGAGGCAGGTCGCAGCTACAGTTGACTGAGAGAGAGGCAGGTCGCAGCTACAGTTGACTGAGAGAGAGGCAGGTCGCAGCTACAGTTGACTGAGAGAGAGGCAGGTCGCAGCTACAGTTGACTGAGAGAGAGGCAGGTCGCAGCTACAGTTGACTGAGAGAGAGGCAGGTCGCAGCTACAGTTGACTGAGAGAGAGGCAGGTCGCAGCTACAGTTGACTGAGAGAGAGGCAGGTCGCAGCTACAGTTGACTGAGAGAGAGGCAGGTCGCAGCTACAGTTGACTGAGAGAGGCAGGTCGCAGCTACAGTTGACTGAGAGAGAGAGGCAGGTTGCAGCTACAGTTGACTGAGAGAGAGAGGTAGGTCGTAGCTACAGTTGACTGAGAGAGAGGCAGGTCGTAGCTACAGTTGACTGAGAGAGAGGCAGGTCGCAGCTACAGTTGACTGAGAGAGAGGCAGGTCGCAGCTACAGTTGACTGAGAGAGAGGCAGGTCGCAGCTACAGTTGACTGAGAGAGAGGCAGGTCGCAGCTACAGTTGACTGAGAGAGAGGCAGGTCGCAGCTACAGTTGACTGAGAGAGAGGCAGGTCGCAGCTACAGTTGACTGAGAGAGAGGCAGGTCGCAGCTACAGTTGACTGAGAGAGAGGCAGGTCGCAGCTACAGTTGACTGAGAGAGAGGCAGGTCGCAGCTACAGTTGACTGAGAGAGAGGCAGGTCGCAGCTACAGTTGACTGAGAGAGAGAGGCAGGTTGCAGCTACAGTTGACTGAGAGCTCTCGCTCTATAGTGACATTGTGGTGACTATACCCTCTCCACCAGCAGCAGAATTGACTACCCTTCCAATGAGATGGAGACCACAGCCCTGTTTGACTTCTTTTAAAAATGTCATCCTCCCATCCTCTTTCATTGAAGTAATCTTGAAACCGGAGCGAAAATATTATCTTTACTTAACTTTGTAATCATGGGTTAGGTCACCTCAAAGAACGTATACAAATGCAGTCATTATTCTAAAGTTTGATTTGTTCCAGGCAACAGCAGCAAAGACGTACCAATATGTTCCCTGCTGAGCCCGTTGACCACACCAGATTCCTCAGTTGCTCCAGCTGAAATATGAGCAAACGGTTTATCCGTGTTTCCATGCAGCGATTGACAAGATAGACCTCTTTTGAGTGGAGCCATTTTCCCTCCCAGCGTTCAGCTAGCATGGTGTTATGTGACCCCATTCCCACAGCATCTGATAGACCAGATAGATACAGAACAAGCTGGGGGATGGCATCAATTCCGATGCTCCTGACTGAAATCTATCATATAATGAGCCAGGGCCATCAAACGCTGGTCATCAGAGAGGAGTCTGAATTAAGCTCTCTGTCCTGTTCTCCCCATGCTTTACCCAGAGCTTTCAGCCCGGCCCCACAGCGCAGGCAGCAGAAGGTCCCTGGAACGAGGCAGCGAGGGCTGTGAGGCCTGTTCTCGGGTGAATGGGGGTAATTTGGAGAGGATGAATTGTAGCTTTGTGCCGTGGGCCAACTCCATGACAGGCACCTGTTGGACTGTCAAACTGAGCTGGGAGAGAGAGAGCGAGAGAGAGCGAGAGAGAGAGAGAGAGAGAGAGAGAGAGAGAGAGAGAGAGAGAGGAGGAATGAGAAGGGGGAAAGAGGGAGAGTGAGAGGGAGAGGGGGAAGACGAGATATAAATGAAGCGATAGAGAGAGAGAAATATAGGACAGAATAGAGAGAGAGAGAGAGAGAGAGAGAGAGAGAGAGAGAGAGAGAGAGAGAGAGAGAGAGAGAGAGAGAGAGAGAGAGAGAGAGAGAGAGAGAGAGAGAGAGAGAGATGTTCCAACAGGCTAGTCTTGAACAATGGGAAAGACAGCTGTCATACAGAACTAGGAACCCTGGACAAATGACCAGCAATTCATATCATTCTGGTGGGGTACACACACACAGGTGAGTACCAGTAGGAAGCCAAGGAGATCCAGAGAGGGGACATGACCCACCTGGGGCAGGGGACAAGTGTCCCACCTCCACCCCTTTTGCTCTGAAGCACCGCAGAGAGTCGAAGGTCTGAAGTGACAGAGTTCCCAAGGGAGTTAACCCCAATAATGCACAGAGACCATATTGATGTTCCACATTTCAATGGAAGCATCTCTTGATATAAGAGCCTATCTGAACCCCTCTCCCCCCTCTCCAACCATTCACCAGGCTTCAGTCTAACAGATGGTCTCACACACAACAAGTTACCAGAATGGAATTAGTTACCCAAACAGCAGCTAACCAGTATAACTCATCTTATTGACTGGATTTTTTGGATGGTCTTTCCTTCAAGTTCTAATTCCTAAATGACCTGTTTACTGTTGATAATTCCGTATCCATGGCTAAAGACTGTTGTTGAGGTCAAATGTATCCCCTGAAACTAGTCTAGGTGCATTTCTCTCTTTTCTCCACAATAAATACCAGTATCTCTCTAAGGAGCCTGGAATCCTCCTCCATGACCAGTCGTTTTATCAGTCAGGTTTTGTCTCCTCTCTGTTTCTGCACTTGTCTATACTGATTGCGTAACTCCTCACACCCGCTGGTTGGTTGCCTGCAGTCTCGCGGTTTTAATTATAATTGCCATCTCAGCCAATTATGCATTAATAATCAGCAAATTAGCCATGATTAATCGGCATTAGGTGAATGATTATGGAACTAAAGATAGATAATCAGCTGGCGGGGCTGGAAATACAGGGTTTAACACAGTAGGAGGCTTCATCTGGTGGAAACAGACATTCTCTTGGTTGTCTTCCTCACTCAGCACGACTATATTCTCTCTGTGTGTGTGTGTGTGTGTGTGTGTGTGTGTGTGTGTGTGTGTGTGTGTGTGTGTGTGTGTGTGTGTGTGTGTGTGTGTGTGTGTGTGTGTGTGTGTGTGTGTGTGTGTGTGTGTGTGTGTGTGTGTGTGTGTATTGTATATAATCCATGCTAGCTTTACAACCCTGAGTGATGGGTTGTCTAATGTTACACACACTGAACAGGGACATGGGTTAATACTACGTTAACACAGCCAACCTCCAGAAAATGCTGTTGTGACCCCCATGAATAGATACGCTGTCAGTCACACTGTTTATCTCGAAATAGGAAAAAGCTGCCAACTGTGCACTTTATCAGGACAATATGTTATGTGCCACATGGAAGTCTACATTCACACAGTATTGATAAGAAAATGTAAACAGTGAATTGATGAGGTAATTGATGAGGCAACTTTAGTCCATCCCCTCGCTCCGACCCGGGCGCGAACCAGGGACCCTCTGCACATATCAACAACAGTCACCCATGAAGCATCATTACCCATCGCTCCACAAAAGCCGCGGCCCTTGCAGAGCAAGGGGAACCACTACTTCAAAGTCTCAAAGGGAGTGACGTAACCGATTGAAACGCTATTAGCGCGCACCACCGCTAACTAGCTAGCCATTTCACATCCGTTACACCATCAAAGAGGATGTTTATGATGTATATAATGTTTATATTTAGCTAGGTATGAAAGGCATGATGTTTAGAACTAGCTAGGTATTACAGGCATGATGTTTATAACTAGCTAGGTATAACAGGCATGATGTTTATAACTAGTTAGGTATAACATACATGATGTATATAACTAGCTAGGTATAACAGACATGATGTTTATAACTAGTTAGGTATAACAGGCATGATGTTTATAACTAGTTAGGTATAACATACATGATGTATATAACTAGTTAGGTATAACAGACATGATGTTTATAACTAGTTAGGTATAACAGGCATGATGTTTATAACTAGCTAGGTATAACAGGCATGATGTTTATAACTAGTTAGGTATAACAGGCATGATGTTTATAACTAGTTAGGTATAACAGGCATGATGTATATAACTAGTTAGGTATAACAGGCATGATGTTTATAACTAGTTAGGTATAACAGGCATGATGTATATAACTAGTTAGGTATAACAGGCATGATGTGTATAACTAGTTAGGTATAACAGGCATGTGTCACGTTCCTGACCTATTTCTGTTAGTTTATGTGTGTTAGTTGGTCAGGACGTGAGGTTGGGTGGGAATTCTATGTTTTCTGTTTCTGTGTTGGTTTTTGGGTTGCCTGGTATGGCTCTTAATTAGAGGCAGGTGTTTGGCGTTCCTCTAATTAAGAGTCATATTTAGGTAGGCGTTGTCACAGTGTTTGTGGTGGGTGATTGTCTTCCGTGTCTGTGTTTGTACACCACGCGGGACTGTTTACGGTTTGTTCGGTTTGTGTAGCCTATGTTCCTATTCGTGCGTTTTTCTTGTTTTGTGTAAGTACGTCGTCTAGGTCTGTCTACACCGTTTGTTATTTTTGTTAGTTTATTCAAGTTCGTGTTTTTTCGTTAATAAAATGTCATTTCACTACGCTGCGCCTTGGTTCCCTCAATACTCCTCCTCTTCCGAAGATGAAGAGGAGGAGGACCGCCGTTACAGCATGATGTATATAACTAGTTAGGTATAACAGACATGATGTTTATAACTAGTTAGGTATAACAGTTATGATGTGTATAACTAGCTAGGTAAACAGGCATGATGTGTATAACTAGTTAGGTATAACAGGCATGATGTTTATAACTAGTTAGGTATAACAGTTATGATGTGTATAACTAGTTAGGTATAACAGGCATGATGTTTATAACTAGTTAGGTATAACAGGCATGATGTATATAACTAGTTAGGTATAACAGACATGATGTATATAACTAGTTAGGTATAACAGTTATGACGTGTATAACTAGCTAGGTATAACAGGCATGATGTGTATAACTAGCTAGGTATGACAGGCATGATGTTTATAACTAGTTAGGTATAACAGGCATGATGTATATAACTAGTTAGGTATAACAGACATGATGTTTATAACTAGTTAGGTATAACATACATGATGTATATAACTAGCTAGATATAACAGACATGATGTATATAACTAGTTAGGTATAACAGTTATGATGTGTATAACTAGCTAGGTATAACAGGCATGATGTTTATAACTAGTTAGGTATAACAGACATGATGTTTATAACTAGTTAGGTATAACAGGCATGATGTTTATAACTAGTTAGGTATAACAGACATGATGTTTATAACTAGTTAGGTATAACAGTTATGATGTGTATAACTAGCTAGGTATAATAGGCATGATGTATATAACTAGTTAGGTATAACAGGTATGATGTATATAACTAGTTAGGTATAACAGACATGATGTTTATAACTAGTTAGGTATAACAGGCATGATGTATATAACTAGTTAGGTATAACAGACATGATGTTTATAACTAGTTAGGTATAACAGGCATGATGTATATAACTAGTTAGGTATAACAGACATGATGTTTATAACTAGTTAGGTATAACAGGTATGATGTATATAACTAGTTAGGTATAACAGGTATGATGTATATAACTAGTTAGGTATAACAGGAATGATGTTTATAACTAGTTAGGTATAACAGGCATGATGTTTATAACTAGCTAGGTATAACAGGCATGATGTTTATAACTAGTTAGGTATAACAGGCATGATGTTTATAACTAGTTAGGTATAACAGGCATGATGTTTATAACTGGTTAGGTATAACAGGCATGATGTTTATAACTAGTTAGGTATAACAGGCATGATGTTTATAACTGGTTAGGTATAACAGGCATGATGTTTATAACTAGTTAGGTATAACAGGCATGATGTATATAACTAGCTAGGTATTACAGGCATGATGTTTATAACTAGCTAGGTATTACAGGCATGATGTTTATAACTAGTTAGGTATAACAGGCATGATGTTTATAACTAGTTAGGTATAACAGGCATGATGTTTATAACTAGTTAGGTATAACAGGCATGATGTTTATAACTAGTTAGGTATAACAGGCATGATGTTTATAACTAGTTAGGTATAACAGGCATGATGTATATAACTAGTTAGGTATAACAGGCATGATGTATATAACTAGTTAGGTATAACAGGCATGATGTATATAACTAGCTAGGTATAACAGGCATGATGTTTATAACTAATTAGGTATAACAGGCATGATGTGTATAACTAGTTAGGTATAACATACATGATGTTTATAACTAGTTAGGTATAACAGGCATGATGTATATAACTAGTTAGGTATAACAGACATGATGTATATAACTAGCTAGGTGTAACAGACATGATGTTTATAACTAGTTAGGTATAACAGGCATGATGTTTATAACTAGCTAGGTATAACAGACATGATGTTTATAACTAGTTAGGTATAATAGGCATGATGTTTATAACTAGTTAGGTATAACAGACATGATGTTTATAACTAGTTAGGTATAACAGGCATGATGTATATAACTAGCTAGGTATAACAGGCATGATGTATATAACTAGTTAGGTATAACATACATGATGTTTATAACTAGTTAGGTATAACAGGCATGATGTTTATAACTAGTTAGGTATAATAGACATGATGTTTATAACTAGTTAGGTATAACAGGCATGATGTTTATAACTAGTTAGGTATAACAGGCATGATGTATATAACTAGTTAGGTATAACAGGCATGATGTTTATAACTAGTTAGGTATAACAGACATGATGTATATAACTAGTTAGGTATAACAGGCATGATGTTTATAACTAGTTAGGTATAACAGACATGATGTTTATAACTAGTTAGGTATAACAGGCATGATGTTTATAACTAGTTAGGTATAACAGGCATGATGTATATAACTAGTTAGGTATAACAGGCATTATGTTTATAACTAGCTAGGTATAACAGGCATGATGTTTATAACTAGTTAGGTATAACAGGCATGATGTATATAACTAGCTAGGTATAACAGGCATGATGTTTATAACTAGTTAGGTATAACAGGCATGATGTTTATAACTAGTTAGGTATAACAGGCATGATGTGTATAACTAGTTAGGTATAACAGGCATGATGTGTATAACTAGTTAGGTATAACAGGCATGATGTTTATAACTAGTTAGGTATAACAGACATGATGTTTATAACTAGTTAGGTATAACAGGCATGATGTTTATAACTAGCTAGGTATAACAGGCATGATGTTTATAACTAGTTAGGTATAACAGGCATGATGTTTATAACTAGCTAGGTATAACAGGCATGATGTTTATAACTAGTTAGGTATAACAGGCATGATGTATATAACTAGTTAGGTATAACAGGCATGATGTTTATAACTAGCTAGGTATAACAGGCATGATGTTTATAACTAGTTAGGTATAACAGGCATGATGTTTATAACTAGTTAGGTATAACAGGCATGATGTATATAACTAGTTAGGTATAACAGGCATGATGTTTATAACTAGCTAGGTATAACAGGCATGATGTTTATAACTAGTTAGGTATAACAGGCATGATGTGTATAACTAGTTAGGTATAACAGGCATGATGTGTATAACTAGTTAGGTATAACAGGCATGATGTTTATAACTAGTTAGGTATAACAGACATGATGTTTATAACTAGTTAGGTATAACAGGCATGATGTTTATAACTAGCTAGGTATAACAGGCATGATGTTTATAACTAGTTAGGTATAACAGGCATGATGTTTATAACTAGCTAGGTATAACAGGCATGATGTTTATAACTAGTTAGGTATAACAGGCATGATGTATATAACTAGTTAGGTATAACAGGCATGATGTTTATAACTAGCTAGGTATAACAGGCATGATGTTTATAACTAGTTAGGTATAACAGGCATGATGTTTATAACTAGTTAGGTATAACAGGCATGATGTATATAACTAGTTAGGTATAACAGGCATGATGTTTATAACTAGTTAGGTATAACAGGCATGATGTATATAACTAGTTAGGTATAACAGGCATGATGTTTATAACTAGTTAGGTATAACAGGCATGATGTATATAACTAGTTAGGTATAACAGGCATGATGTATATAACTAGTTAGGTATAACAGGCATGATGTTTATAACTAGTTAGGTATAACAGGCATGATGTATATAACTAGTTAGGTATAACAGGCATGATGTTTATAACTAGTTAGGTATAACAGACATGATGTTTATAACTAGTTAGGTATAACAGGCATGATGTTTATAACTAGTTAGGTATAACAGGCATGATGTATATAACTAGTTAGGTATAACAGACATGATGTTTATAACTAGTTAGGTATAACAGGCATGATGTTTATAACTAGTTAGGTATAACAGGCATGATGTATATAACTAGTTAGGTATAACAGGCATTATGTTTATAACTAGCTAGGTATAACAGACATGATGTTTATAACTAGTTAGGTATAACAGGCATGATGTTTATAACTAGTTAGGTATAACAGGCATGATGTTTATAACTAGTTAGGTATAACAGGCATGATGTGTATAACTAGTTAGGTATAACAGGCATGATGTTTATAACTAGTTAGGTATAACAGACATGATGTTTATAACTAGTTAGGTATAACAGGCATGATGTTTATAACTAGCTAGGTATAACAGGCATGATGTTTATAACTAGTTAGGTATAACAGGCATGATGTTTATAACTAGCTAGGTATAACAGGCATGATGTATATAACTAGTTAGGTATAACAGGCATGATGTTTATAACTAGTTAGGTATAACAGGCATGATGTGTATAACTAGTTAGGTATAACAGGCATGATGTTTATAACTAGTTAGGTATAACAGACATGATGTTTATAACTAGTTAGGTATAACAGGCATGATGTATATAACTAGTTAGGTATAACAGGCATGATGTATATAACTAGTTAGGTATAACAGGCATGATGTTTATAACTAGTTAGGTATAACAGACATGATGTATATAACTAGCTAGGTATAACAGACATGATGTTTATAACTAGTTAGGTATAACAGGCATGATGTATTTAACTAGCTAGGTATAACAGGTATGATGTATATAACTAGTTAGGTATAACAGCCATGATGTATATAACTAGTTAGGTATAACAGGCATGATGTTTATAACTAACTAGGTATAACAGGCAAGATGTTTATAACTAGCTAGGTATAACAGGCATTATGTATATAACTAGTTAGGTATAACAGGCATGATGTATATAACTAGTTAGGTATAACAGGCAAGATGTTTATAACTAGCTAGGTATAACAGGCAAGATGTATATAACTAGCTAGGTATAACAGGCATGATGTATATAACTAGCTAGGTATAACAGGCATGATGTATATAACTAGCTAGGTATAACAGGCAAGATGTTTATAACTAGCTAGGTATAACAGGCATTATGTATATAACTAGTTAGGTATAACAGGCATGATGTTTATAACTAGTTAGGTATAACAGGCATGATGTATATAACTAGTTAGGTATAACAGGCATGATGTATATAACTAGTTAGGTATAACAGGCATGATGTATATAGCTAGTTAGGTATAACATAAATGATGTATATAACTAGTTAGGTATAACAGGCATGATGTTTATAACTAGTTAGGTATAACAGACATGATGTATATAACTAGTTAGGTATAACAGACATGATGTTTATAACTAGTTAGGTATAACAGGCATGATGTTTATAACTAGTTAGGTATAACAGACATGATGTTTATAACTAGTTAGGTATAACAGGCATGATGTTTATAACTAGTTAGGTATAACAGACATGATGTATATAACTAGTTAGGTATAACAGACATGATGTATATAACTAGTTAGGTATAACAGACATGATGTTTATAACTAGTTAGGTATAACAGACATGATGTATATAACTAGTTAGGTATAACAGACATGATGTTTATAACTAGTTAGGTATAACAGACATGATGTATATAACTAGTTAGGTATAACAGACATGATGTTTATAACTAGTTAGGTATAACAGACATGATGTATATAACTAGTTAGGTATAACAGACATGATGTTTATAACTAGTTAGGTATAACAGACATGATGTATATAACTAGTTAAGTATAACAGACATGATGTTTATAACTAGTTAGGTATAACAGACATGATGTTTATAACTAGTTAGGTATAACAGACATGATGTATATAACTAGTTAGGTATAACAGACATGATGTATATAACTAGTTAGGTATAACAGACATGATGTTTATAACTAGTTAGGTATAACAGACATGATGTATATAACTAGTTAGGTATAACAGACATGATGTTTATAACTAGTTAGGTATAACAGACATGATGTATATAACTAGTTAGGTATAACAGACATGATGTATATAACTAGTTAGGTATAACAGACATGATGTTTATAACTAGTTAGGTATAACAGACATGATGTCTATAACTAGTTAGGTATAACAGACATGATGTATATAACTAGTTAGGTATAACAGACATGATGTTTATAACTAGTTAGGTATAACAGACATGATGTATATAACTAGTTAGGTATAACAGACATGATGTTTATAACTAGTTAGGTATAACAGACATGATGTATATAACTAGTTAGGTATAACAGACATGATGTTTATAACTAGTTAGGTATAACAGACATGATGTATATAACTAGTTGGGTATAACAGACATGATGTTTATAACTAGTTAGGTATAACAGACATGATGTATATAACTAGTTAGGTATAACAGACATGATGTATATAACTAGTTAGGTATAACAGGCATGATGTTTATAACTAGTTAGGTATAACAGACATGATGTTTATAACTAGTTAGGTATAACAGGCATGATGTTTATAACTAGTTAGGTATAACAGGCATGATGTTTATAACTAGTTAGGTATAACAGGCATGATGTTTATAACTAGTTAGGTATAACAGACATGATGTATATAACTAGTTAGGTATAACAGACATGATGTGTATAACTAGTTAGGTAAAACAGGCATGATGTTTATAACTAGTTGGGTATAACAGGCATGCTGTATATAACTAGCTAGGTATAACAGGCATGATGTTTATAACTAGTTAGGTATAACAGGCATGATGTATATAACTAGTTAGGTATAACAGGCATGATGTTTATAACTAGTTAGGTATAACAGGCATGATGTATATAACTAGTTAGGTATAACAGGCATGATGTATATAACTAGCTAGGTATAACAGACATGATGTTTATAACTAGTTAGGTATAACAGGCATGATGTATATAACTAGCTAGGTATAACAGGCATGATGTTTATAACTAGTTAGGTATAACAGGCATGATGTATATAACTAGTTAGGTATAACAGGCATGATGTTTATAACTAGTTAGGTATAACAGGCATGATGTATATAACTAGTTAGGTATAACAGGCATGATGTTTATAACTAGCTAGGTATAACAGACATGATGTTTATAACTAGTTAGGTATAACAGGCATGATGTTTATAACTAGTTAGGTATAACAGGCATGATGTTTATAACTAGCTAGGTATAACAGGCATGATGTTTATAACTAGTTAGGTATAACAGGCATGATGTTTATAACTAGCTAGGTATAACAGGCATGATGTTTATAACTAGTTAGGTATAACAGGCATGATGTATATAACTAGTTAGGTATAACAGGCATGATGTTTATAACTAGCTAGGTATAACAGGCATGATGTTTATAACTAGTTAGGTATAACAGGCTTGATGTACATAACTAGTTAGGTATAACAGGCATGATGTTTATAACTAGTTAGGTATAACAGGCATGATGTATATAACTAGTTAGGTATAACAGGCATGATGTTTATAACTAGTTAGGTATAACAGGCATGATGTATATAACTAGTTAGGTATAACAGGCATGATGTATATAACTAGTTAGGTATAACAGGCATGATGTTTATAACCAGTTAGGTATAACAGGCATGATGTTTATAACTAGTTAGGTATAACAGGCATGATGTACATAACTAGTTAGGTATAACAGGCATGATGTTTATAACTAGTTAGGTATAACAGGCATGATGTATATAACTAGTTAGGTATAACAGGCATGATGTTTATAGCCAGTTAGGTATAACAGGCATGATGTATATAACTAGTTAGGTATAACAGGCATGATGTTTGTAAGTAGCTAAGTATTGCAGACGGGTTAAGCACAAAGTGTATGAGCTGTCATTGTCATGGAGGTCCGGCCGGCCATCGCCCCTCCACTCCTCTCCACCACGCTGTGTTTGTCCCTTGTCCCTTTGTGGCCCTGTCAAAGGCCTGATCCCCCTGTCATTATTTGCTCCTTTATCTCCCTCTCTGCCCGTTCTGATTAGGGTCAGTGGAGTCTGACCAGCAGTGTTCTGGGGGATGCTATCCATTACCGTGTCACTGTGGATAGGCCCAGCATGGGTGAGGTGTCAACACAAGCCTCGCCGACAAAATCACCAACCCGTCTCCAGCTAATTATCCCAGTCCAAGATAATTAAATAGGGGTCGGAGGAAGGCAGTGTGTGTGTGTGTGTGTGTGTGTGTGTGTGTGTGTGTGTGTGTGTGTGTGTGTGTGTGTGTGTGTGTGTGTGTGTGTGTGTGTGTGTGTGCGTGCGTGCGTGCGGCTTATTAAGCAGGTCTTATAATTATTTACATTTTAGTAATTTAGCAGATGTTCTTATCTAGAGCAACTTACTGTTAGTGCATTCATCTTAAGATAGCTAGGTGGGACAACCATTCATCAGTTATAGTAAGTGCATTTTTCCAAGTCAGGGCAAAACAGTAAAGTGCGAGTGTTAGTCAATGAAAGGCATTTATCTATTATTTTCAAGAGACCAGAGGTGGCAGAACGGACTGCTCCTGTTGGGGTGTAGGGTTTGAGCATAACCTGAAGGTAGGGAGGGACAGTTCCTCTCTGTAGGCAAGTACCATGGTCTTGTATTGGATGCGAGCTTCAATTGGAAGACAGTGGAGTGTGCGGAGGAGTGGGGTGACATAGGACAACTTGGGAAGGTTGAACACCAGGCGGCGGCATCATTGTTGATAGGTTGCAGGGGTTTGATGGCACAAGCAGGGAGCCCAGCCAACAATTAGTTGCAGTAGTCCAGACAGGAGATGACAAGTTCCTGGATTAGGACCTGCGCCGGTTCCTGTGTAAGGTACGGTCGT
Organism: Salvelinus fontinalis; assembly: GCF_029448725.1. NCBI lineage: Eukaryota > Metazoa > Chordata > Actinopteri > Salmoniformes > Salmonidae > Salvelinus > Salvelinus fontinalis. Next base: position 842,914 of record NC_074705.1, on the reverse strand, counting down.
ACTCTGCAGATGTTGTAGAGCATGAACCTGCAGGAGCAAGTCAATGCTTTGATGTTTGCAGAGAACGACAGGGTGTTGTCCAGGGTCACGCCAATGTTCTTTGCACTCTGGGAGGGGGACACCGTGGAGTTGTCAACTGTGATGGAGAGGTCTTGGAGCGGGAAAGCCTTCCCTGGGAGGAAGAGCAGCTCCTTCTTGTTGAGCTTGAGCTTGAGTTGGTGGGCCGACACCCAAGCTGAGATATCCCCCACCTGGGTGTCAGAAGAATTTATATTGAATTTATTATCACTTCAACCTGTATGTATGTTTTACTTTTCTTCCGAGTGGCAGCCTACTAGTGTCATGCCCTGACCATAGAGAGCCTTTTATTCTCTATGTTGGTTATGTCGGGGTGTGACTAGGGTGGTTTATCTAGGTTGTTGTATGTCTATGTTGGCCTGGTATGGTTCCCAATCAGAGGCAGCTGTTTATCGTTGTCTCTGATTGGGGATCATATTTAGGCAGCCATTTCCCCACTGTGTTTTGTGGGATCTTGTTTGGAGTTAGTGCTTGTTGCACCTCTTATGTTACGGTTTGTTGTTTGCTTCTTTTTTTGTTTTGTAAGTTTCACGAAATAAAGATGTGGAACTCAGAGCACGCTGCGCCTTGGTCCGTTTATTCATTAGACGATCGTGACAGAAGATCCCACCATATCCAGGAGGTAAGGACATCCTGGACTTGGGAAGAGATAATGGCACGAGACGAAAGCCTTCCATGGAAGCAGACGCAAGCGGTGAGGGAAGGACAGCGACGACACCGGGGTTTGCGGCCACGACGCAAGCCCAAAAGACAGCCCAATATTTTGGGGGGGGGGGGGACACGCGGTGGTCGGCGGAGCCGAGGAGTGAGCCAGAGCCAGTCTGGGAGAAGAGGGAGAAACTGTAGGACAGCGAACGGAGTGAGTCAGAGACCGTCGAGGAGTTATTGGATAAATTGGAGGAGAGTGAACGGAGGGGTGAGTTAGAGACCTTCGAGGAGTTGTTGGATAAATCGGAGGAGAGTGAAGCGAGAGAGCTGTTGGTTTGGCGTAGTATGCACGGCATTCGCCCTGAGGAGCATGTTAGCCGTCCGATGCCACCTGTGCCAGCTCCCCATACTCGTCCTGAGGAGCGTGTCATTTGTCCGGTACCATGTGTGCCGGCTCTACGCACCAGGTCTCCAGTGCGCCTCTATAGCCCAGTGCGTTCTGTACCAGCTCCTCGCACTCGCCGTGTGAAGTGTGTTATCCTTCCGGTACAAGTAGTGCCGGCTATACGCACCAGGTCTCCAGTGCACCTCCACAGCCCGGTGCGTCCTCTGCCAGGTCCCCGCACTTGCCGTGCGGAGTGTGTCATCGTTCCGGTACAAGTTGTGCCGGCTATACGCACCAGGTCTCCAGTGCGCCTCCACAGCCCAGTACGTCCTGTGCTAGCTCCTCACACTTACCGTGCGGAGTGTGTCATCGTTCCGGCACCATCTATGCCAGCTCTACGCACCAGGTCTCCAGTGCGCCTCCACAACCCAGTACGTCCTGTGCCTGCTCGTCACACTCTCCCTCAAGTGCGCCTTCCCAGTCAGGTACGTCCTGTGCCTGCTCCCTGCACTCGCCCTGAAGTGCGTGTCATCAGTCCGGTGCCACCTGTGCCGGCCCCACGCATCAGGCCTCCAGTGCGCCTCCCCAGTCCAGAGCTTCAGGTGACGGTCCCCAGTCCAGAGCTTCAGGCGACGGTCCCCAGTCCAGAGCTTCCGGCGGCGGTCCCCAGTCCAGAGCTTCCGGCGACGGTTCACAGTCCAGAGCCTCTGGCGACGGTCCCCAGTGCAGAGCTTCCGGCGACGGTCCACAGTCCGGAAGCCTCCTACGACGGTCCACAGTCCGGAACCTCCTACGACGGTCCACAGTCCGGAACCTCCTACGACGGTCCACAGGCCGGAGCCCTTCGTTGCGCCGGTGCCCAGTCCAGCTCCAAGGCCAGAGTCTTCTTCTGCGCCGATGCCCAGTCCAGGCACGGTGGTCAACTCAGCTCCATGGCAGGAGCCTTCCTCTGCGTCGGTGCCCAGCCCAGGCACGGCGGCCAGTCCCGCTCCATGGCAGGAGCCTTCCTCTGCGTCGGTGCCCAGTCCAGGCACAGCGTCCAGGCACGGCGTCCAGTCCCGCTCCAAGGCCAGAGTCTTCCTCTGCGTCGGTGCCCAGTCCAGGCACGGCGGCCAACTCAGCTCCATGGCCAGAGCCTTCCTCTGCGCCGAGGCCCAGTCCGGGCACGGCGTTCTACCCGGCTCCATGGCCGGACCCGTGGTCTGGGCGGGGGCAAAGACCCGCACCAGAGCCGCCACCGATGCTGGCGGATCCGCGAGCGGAGTGGGTACTTCGCCCCGTACCGGAGCCGCCCCTGATGTTAGATGCCCACCCGGACCCTCCCCTATAGAGTCAGGTTTTGCGGCCGGAGTTCGCACCTTTGGGGGGGGGTAGTGTCACGCCCTGACCATAGAGAGCCTTTTATTATCTATGTTGGTTAGGTCGGGGTGTGACTAGGGTGGGTTATCTAGGTTGTATGTCTATGTTGGCCTGGTATGGTATGGTTCCCAATCAGAGGCAGCTGTTTATCGTTGTCTCTGATTGGGGATCATATTTAGGCAACCATTTCCCCACTGTGTTTTGTGGGATCTTGTTTGGAGTTAGTGCTTGTTGCACCTCTTATGTTACGGTTCGTTGTTTGTTTCTTTTTTTGTTTTGTTTCACGAAATAAAAATGTGGAACTCAGAGCACGCTGCGCCTTGGTCCGTTTATTCATTAGACGATCGTGACAATGGGTACATGTTTTATAACTGTATCATTTGTAACCCCCCCCACCCCCCACCCCCAACGAAATATAACAACAACAAAACATTATTGGTCAACAAAACAAAGTCCACCCCCCCCCCAAAAAAATGAAGAAGGGTGAAGGAGA
>NC_074705.1:719905-839851 GCF_029448725.1 Salvelinus fontinalis | reverse complement strand
AGAGAGAGGCAGAAATAGAGAAAGAGAGAGAGAGAGACATAGAGAGACAGAGAAATACAGAGAGAGAGAGAGAGAGAGAGGCAGAGGCAGAGAGAGGCAGAGAGAGAGAGAGAGAGAGAGAGAGAGAGAGACAGTGAGAGAGAGAGAGACAGAGACAGAGAGAGAGAGGCAGAGGCAGAGGCAGAGAGAGAGAGAGAGAGAGAGAGAGAGAGAGAGAGAGAGAGAGAGAGATAGATAGAGAGACAGAGATAGATAGAGAGACAGAGAGAGGGAGAGAGAGAGAGAGATCTATTCAGTGTTGTGATAGTTGACTGCCTCTGGACCAATGCATTAATATCCAATTAATATGTTTTAATTGAATTAAAACATAAGTTAGTTGAAATCAAATCAAATAATTTAAATACAGTAAGACTTTGTTAGTTTGGCAAAAAAAAACCTAAGCCACCATGTGGGTTAAATCTTTTGTCTAATGGAAAATACATGAAAAAAAGGCAGATGACCGATGCAGTAAATTAGGCTAAAGTATCATTTGAGGGCTCACTAATGCAATAAAGTGAGCAGAAAGTAAACAAAATGGACACTAAATTGTTTGTCTGTCACAGATACCATTTAAAAACAATCTCAGACACGTAATAAATTAACACAGTTAAGTTGAATTATTCTTTTTAAATACATTGTTACTTTGGCAAAAACATATGTTCAGTATCAGATTATCCAGCAGGCTGTTCAAGACGGTCTCCCCCCCAGTCACTAATCACCTGGGGAGACATCAACATACCTCACCCCTGATGACATGAGGCTGTTAAAGACTCTCTCTGTCTCCCCCCCAGTCACTAATCACCTGGGGAGACATCAACATACCTCACCCCTGATGACATGAGGCTGTTAAAGACTCTCTCTGTCTCCCCCCCAGTCACTAATCACCTGGGGAGACATCAACATACCTCACCCCTGATGACATGAGGCTGTTAAAGACTCTCTCTGTCTCCCCCCCAGTCACCTGCCGGGGGAGACATCAACATACCTCACCCCTGATGACATGAGGCTGTTAAAGACTCTCTCTGTCTCCCCCCCAGTCACTAATCACCTGGGGAGACATCAACATACCTCACCCCTGATGACATGAGGCTGTTAAAGACTCTCTCTGTCTCCCCCCCAGTCACCTGCCGGGGGAGACATCAACATACCTCACCGCTGATGACATGAGGCTGTTAAAGACTCTCTCTGTCTCCCCCCCAGTCACCGGCCGGGGGAGACATCAACATACCTCACCCCTGATGACATGAGGCTGTTAAAGACTCTCTCTGTCTCCCCCCCAGTCACTAATCACCTGGGGAGACATCAACATACCTCACCCCTGATGACATGAGGCTGTTAAAGATTCTCTCTGTCTCCCCCCCAGTCACCTGCCGGGGGAGACATCAACATACCTCACCCCTGATGACATGAGGCTGTTAAAGATTCTCTCTGTCTCCCCCCCAGTCACCTGCCGGGGGAGACATCAACATACCTCACCCCTGATGACATGAGGCTGTTAAAGACTCTCTCTGTCTCCCCCCCAGTCACTAATCACCTGCTGGGGGAGACATCAACATACCTCACCCCTGATGACATGAGGCTGTTAAAGACTCTCTCTGTCTCCCCCCCGAGTCACTAATCACCTGGGGAGACATCAACATACCTCACCCCTGATGACATGAGGCTGTTAAAGACTCTCTCTGTCTCCCCCCTCAGTCACTAATCACCTGCTGGGGGAGACATCAACATACCTCACCCCTGATGACATGAGGCTGTTAAAGACTCTCTCTGTCTCCCCCCCAGTCACCTGCCGGGGGAGAAATCAACATACCTCACCCCTGATGACATGAGGCTGTTAAAGACTCTCTCTGTCTCCCCCCCAGTCACCTGCTGGGGGAGACATCAACATACCTCACCCCTGATGACATGAGGCTGTTAAAGACTCTCTCTGTCTCCCCCCCCCAGTCACTAATCACCTGGGGAGACATTAACATACCTCACCCCTGATGACATGAGGCTGTTAAAGACTCTCTCTGTCTCCCCCCCAGTCACTAATCACCTGCTGGGGGAGACATCAACATACCTCACCCCTGATGACATGAGGCTGTTAAAGACTCTCTCTGTCTCCCCCCCAGTCACTAATCACCTGGGGAGACATCAACATACCTCACCCCTGATGACATGAGGCTGTTAAAGACTCTCAGTCACCTGCCGGGGGAGACATCAACATACCTCACCCCTGATGACATGAGGCTGTTAAAGACTCTCTATGTCTCCCCCCCAGTCACCTGCCGGGGGAGAAATCAACATACCTCACCCCTGATGACATGAGGCTGTTAAAGCTCAAATCCGAGGACATGCAGCCCTCCAGCAGCCCATCCCTGGTATGGACAGTGACTTACCAACTGCCTCAGGCCTTGTATCACCAACGGGCCTCAAGAGCTGGGCAGGGTACTGGCTGGAGGCCAGCTAGAACAGTGACTAAGGTTCAGGGCAGGGTACTGGTGGTGGGCAGCTAGAACAGTGACTAAGGTTCAGGGCAGGGTACTGGGTGGAGGACAGCTAGAACAGTGACTAAGGTTCAGGGCAGGGTACTGGGCAGGGGGCAGCTAGAACAGTGACTAAGGTTCAGGGCAGGGTACTGGTGGTGGTGGACAGCTAGAACAGTGACTAAGGTTCAGGGCAGGGTACTGGTGGTGGTGGACAGCTAGAACAGTGACTAAGGTTCAGGGCAGGGTACTGGGTGAAGGACAGCTAGAAAAGTGACTAAGGTTCAGGGCAGGGTACTGGGTGGAGGACAGCTAGATCAGTGACTAAGGTTCAGGGCAGGGTGGTGGACAGCTAGAACAGTGACTAAGGTTCAGGGCAGGGTACTGGGTGGATGACAGCTAGAACAGTGACTAAGGTTCAGGGCAGGGTACTGGGTGGAGGACAGCTAGATCAGTGACTAAGGTTCAGGGCAGGGTGGTGGACAGCTAGAACAGTGACTAAGGTTCAGGGCAGGGTACTGGGTGGTGGACAGCTAGATCAGTGACTAAGGTTCGAGGCAGGGTACTGGCTGGAGGCCAGCTGGAACAGTGACTAATGTTCAGGGCAGGGTACTGGGTGGAGGACAGCTAGATCAGTGACTAAGGTTCAGGGCAGGGTACTGGTTGGACAGCTAGAACAGTGACTAAGGTTCAGGGCAGGGTACTGGGTGGAGGACAACTAGAACAGTGACTAAGGTTCAGGGCAGGGTACTGGGTGGAGGACAGCTAGAACAGTGACTAAGGTTCAGGGCATGGTACTGGTGGTGGACAGCTAGAACAGTGACTAAGGTTCAGGGCAGGGTACTGGGTGGAGGACAGCTAGAACAGTGACTAAGGTTCAGGGCAGGGTGGTGGACAGCTAGAACAGTGACTAAGGTTCAGGGCAGGGTACTGGATGGAGGCCAGCTAGAACAGTGACTAAGGTTCAGGGCAGGGTACTGGTGGTGGTGGACAGCTAGAACAGTGACTAAGGTTCAAGGCAGGGTACTGGGTGGATGACAGCTAGAACAGTGACTAAGGTTCAGGGCAAGGTACTGGGTGGTGGACAGCTAGAACAGTGACTAAGGTTCAGGGCAGGGTACTGGTGGTGGACAGCTAGAACAGTGACTAAGGTTCAGGACATGGTACTGGGTGGAGGACAGCTAGAACAGTGACTAAGGTTCAGGACATGGTACTGGGTGGAGGACAGCTAGAACAGTGACTAAGGTTCAGGGCAGGGTACTGGGTGGTGGACAGCTAGAAAAGTGACTAAGGTTCAGGACAGGGTACTGGGTGGAGGACAGCTAGAACAGTGACTAAGGTTCAGGGCAGGGTACTGGTGGTGGTGGACAGCTAGAACAATGACTAAGGTTCAAGGCAGGGTACTGGGTGGAGGACAGCTAGAACAGTGACTACGGTTCAGGGCAGGGTACTGGGTGGTGGACAGCTAGAACATTTGACTAAGGTTCAGGGCAGGGTACTGGGTGGAGGACAGCTAGAACAGTGACTAAGGTTCAGGGCAGGGTACTGGGTGGAGGACAGCTAGAACAGTGACTAAGGTTCAGGGCAGGGTGGTGGACAGCTAGAACAGTGACTAAGGTTCAGGGCAGGGTACTGGGTGGAGGACAGCTAGATCAGTGACTAAGGTTCAGGGCAGGGTACTGGGTGGTGGACAGCTAGAACAGTGACTAAGGTTCAGGGCAGAGTACTGGGTGGTGGACAGCTAGAACAGTGACTAAGGTTCAGGGCAGGGTACTGGGTGGAGGACAGCTAGAACAGTGACTACGGTTCAGGGCAGGGTACTGGGTGGTGGACAGCTAGAACAGTGACTAAGGTTCAAGGCGGGGTACTGGGTAGAGGACAGCTAGAACAGTGACTACGGTTCAGGGCAGGGTACTGGTGGTGGTGGACAGCTAGAACAGTGACTAAGGTTCAGGGCAGGGTACTGGTGGTGGTGGACAGCTAGAACAGTGACTAAGGTTCAGGGCAGGGTACTGGGTGGAGGCCAGCTAGATCAGTGACTAAGGTTCAGGACAGGGTACTGGGTGGTGGACAGCTAGAAGAGTGACTAAGGTTCAGGGCAGGGTACTGGGTGGAGGACAGCTAGAACAGTGACTAAGGTTCAGGGCAGGGTACTGGTGGTGGTGGACAGCTAGAACAGTGACTAAGGTTCAGGGCAGGGTACTGGGTGGAGGCCAGCTAGATCAGTGACTAAGGTTCAGGACAGGGTACTGGGTGGTGGACAGTTAGAACAGTGACTAAGGTTCAGGGCAGGGTACTGGGTGGAGGACAGCTAGAACAGTGACTAAGGTTCAGGGCAGGATGGTGGACAGTTAGAACAGTGACTAAGGTTCAGGGCAGGGTACTGGGTGGTGGACAGCTAGAACAGTGACTAAGGTTCAGGGCAGGGTACTGGGTGGTGGACAGCTAGAACAGTGACTAAGGTTCAGGGCAGGGTACTGGGTGGAGGACAGCTAGAATAGTGACTAAGGTTCAGGGCAGGGTACTGGGTGGTGGACAGCTAGAACAGTGACTAAGGTTCAAGGCAGGGTACTGGGTGGAGGACAGCTAGAACAGTGACTACGGTTCAGGGCAGGGTACTGGGTGGTGGACAGCTAGAACAGTGACTAAGGTTCAGGACAGGGTACTGGGTGGAGGACAGCTAGAAAAGTGACTAAGGTTCAGGGCAGGGTACTGGGTGGAGGACAGCTAGATCAGTGACTAAGGTTCAGGGCAGGGTACTGGTGGTGGACAGCTAGAGCAGTGACTAAGGTTCAGGACAGGGTACTGGGTGGTGGACAGTTAGAACAGTGACTAAGGTTCAGGGCAGGGTACTGGGTGGAGGACAGCTAGAACAGTGACTAAGGTTCAGGGCAGGATGGTGGACAGTTAGAACAGTGACTAAGGTTCAGGGCAGGGTACTGGGTGGACAGCTAGAACAGTGACTAAGGTTCAGGGCAGGGTACTGGGTGGAGGACAGCTAGAACAGTGACTAAGGTTCAGGGCAGGGTACTGGGTGGAGGACAGCTAGATCAGTGACTACGGTTCAGGGCAGGGTACTGGGTGGTGGACAGCTAGAACAGTGACTAAGGTTCAGGGCAGGGTACTGGGTGGAGGACAGCTAGATCAGTGACTAAGGTTCAGGGCAGGGTACTGGCTGGAGGACAGCTAGAACAGTGACTAAGGTTCAGGGCAGGGTACTGGTGGTGGTGGACAGCTAGAACAGTGACTAAGGTTCAAGGCAGGGTACTGGGTGGAGGACAGCTAGAACAGTGACTACGGTTCAGGGCAGGGTACTGGGTGGTGGACAGCTAGAACATTTGACTAAGGTTCAGGGCAGGGTACTGGGTGGAGGACAGCTAGAACAGTGACTAAGGTTCAGGGCAGGGTACTGGGTGGAGGACAGCTAGAACAGTGACTAAGGTTCAGGGCAGGGTGGTGGACAGCTAGAACAGTGACTAAGGTTCAGGGCAGGGTACTGGGTGGAGGACAGCTAGATCAGTGACTAAGGTTCAGGGCAGGGTACTGGGTGGTGGACAGCTAGAACAGTGACTAAGGTTCAGGGCAGGGTACTGGGTGGTGGACAGCTAGAACAGTGACTAAGGTTCAGGGCAGGGTACTGGGTGGAGGACAGCTAGAACAGTGACTACGGTTCAGGGCAGGGTACTGGGTGGTGGACAGCTAGAACAGTGACTAAGGTTCAAGGCAGGGTACTGGGTAGAGGACAGCTAGAACAGTGACTACGGTTCAGGGCAGGGTACTGGTGGTGGTGGACAGCTAGAACAGTGACTAAGGTTCAGGGCAGGGTACTGGTGGTGGTGGACAGCTAGAACAGTGACTAAGGTTCAGGGCAGGGTACTGGGTGGAGGCCAGCTAGATCAGTGACTAAGGTTCAGGACAGGGTACTGGGTGGTGGACAGCTAGAAGAGTGACTAAGGTTCAGGGCAGGGTACTGGGTGGAGGACAGCTAGAACAGTGACTAAGGTTCAGGGCAGGGTACTGGTGGTGGTGGACAGCTAGAACAGTGACTAAGGTTCAGGGCAGGGTACTGGGTGGAGGCCAGCTAGATCAGTGACTAAGGTTCAGGACAGGGTACTGGGTGGTGGACAGTTAGAACAGTGACTAAGGTTCAGGGCAGGGTACTGGGTGGAGGACAGCTAGAACAGTGACTAAGGTTCAGGGCAGGATGGTGGACAGTTAGAACAGTGACTAAGGTTCAGGGCAGGGTACTGGGTGGTGGACAGCTAGAACAGTGACTAAGGTTCAGGGCAGGGTACTGGGTGGTGGACAGCTAGAACAGTGACTAAGGTTCAGGGCAGGGTACTGGGTGGAGGACAGCTAGAATAGTGACTAAGGTTCAGGGCAGGGTACTGGGTGGTGGACAGCTAGAACAGTGACTAAGGTTCAAGGCAGGGTACTGGGTGGAGGACAGCTAGAACAGTGACTACGGTTCAGGGCAGGGTACTGGGTGGTGGACAGCTAGAACAGTGACTAAGGTTCAGGACAGGGTACTGGGTGGAGGACAGCTAGAAAAGTGACTAAGGTTCAGGGCAGGGTACTGGGTGGAGGACAGCTAGATCAGTGACTAAGGTTCAGGGCAGGGGACTGGTGGTGGACAGCTAGAGCAGTGACTAAGGTTCAGGACAGGGTACTGGGTGGTGGACAGTTAGAACAGTGACTAAGGTTCAGGGCAGGGTACTGGGTGGAGGACAGCTAGATCAGTGACTAAGGTTCAGGGCAGGGTACTGGGTGGAGGACAGCTAGAACAGTGACTACGGTTAAGGGAAGGGTACTGGGTGGTGGACAGCTAGAACAGTGACTAAGGTTCAGGGCAGGGTACTGGGTGGAGGACAGCTAGATCAGTGACTAAGGTTCAGGGCAGGGTACTGGGTGGTGGACAGCTAGAACAGTGACTAAGGTCCAGGGCAGGGTACTGGGTGGTGGACAGCTAGAACAGTGACTAAGGTTCAGGGCAGGGTACTGGGTGGAGGACAGCTAGATCAGTGACTAAGGTTCAGGGCAGGGTACTGGGTGGAGGACAGCTAGAACAGTGACTAAGGTTCAGGGCAGGGTACTGGGTGGAGGACAGCTATAACAGTGACTAAGGTTCAGGGCAGGGTACTGGGTAGAGGACAGCTAGAACAGTGACTAAGGTTCAGGGCAGGGTGGTGGACAGCTAGAACAGTGACTAAGGTTCAGGGCAGGGTACTGGGTGGAGGACAGCTAGATCAGTGACTAAGATTCAGGGCAGGGTACTGGGTGGTGGACAGCTAGAACAGTGACTAAGGTTCAGGGCAGGGTACTGGTGGTGGTGGACAGCTAGAACAGTGACTAAGGTTCAAGGCAGGGTACTGGGTGGAGGACAGCTAGAACAGTGACTACGGTTCAGGGCAGGGTACTGGGTGGTGGACAGCTAGAACAGTGACTAAGGTTCAGGGCAGGGTACTGGGTGGAGGACAGCTAGAACAGTGACTAAGGTTCAGGGCAGGGTACTGGGTGGAGGACAGCTAGAACAGTGACTAAGGTTCAGGGCAGGGTGGTGGACAGCTAGAACAGTGACTAAGGTTCAGGGCAGGGTACTGGGTGGAGGACAGCTAGATCAGTGACTAAGGTTCAGGGCAGGGTACTGGGTGGTGGACAGCTAGAACAGTGACTAAGGTTCAGGGCAGGGTACTGGGTGGAGGACAGCTAGAACAGTGACTAAGGTTCAGGGCAGGGTACTGGGTGGTGGACAGCTAGAACAGTGACTAAGGTTCAAGGCAGGGTACTGGGTGGAGGACAGCTAGAACAGTGACTACGGTTCAGGGCAGGGTACTGGTGGTGGTGGACAGCTAGAACAGTGACTAAGGTTCAGGGCAGGGTACTGGTGGTGGTGGACAGCTAGAACAGTGACTAAGGTTCAGGGCAGGGTACTGGGTGGAGGCCAGCTAGATCAGTGACTAAGGTTCAGGACAGGGTACTGGGTGGTGGACAGCTAGAAAAGTGACTAAGGTTCAGGGCAGGGTACTGGGTGGAGGACAGCTAGAACAGTGACTAAGGTTCAGGGCAGGGTACTGGTGGTGGTGGACAGCTAGAACAGTGACTAAGGTTCAGGGCGGGGTACTGGGTGGAGGCCAGCTAGATCAGTGACTAAGGTTCAGGACAGGGTACTGGGTGGTGGACAGCTAGAAAAGTGACTAAGGTTCAGGGCAGGGTACTGGGTGGAGGACAGCTAGAACAGTGACTAAGGTTCAGGGCAGGGTACTGGGTGGAGGACAGCTAGATCAGTGACTAAGGTTCAGGGCAGGGTACTGGTGGTGGACAGCTAGAACAGTGACTAAGGTTCAGGACAGGGTACTGGGTGGTGGACAGTTAGAACAGTGACTAAGGTTCAGGGCAGGGTACTGGGTGGAGGACAGCTAGAACAGTGACTAAGGTTCAGGGCAGGATGGTGGACAGTTAGAACAGTGACTAAGGTTCAGGGCAGGGTACTGGGTGGTGGACAGCTAGAACAGTGACTAAGGTTCAGGGCAGGGTACTGGGTGGTGGACAGCTAGAACAGTGACTAAGGTTCAGGGCAGGGTACTGGGTGGAGGACAGCTAGAATAGTGACTAAGGTTCAGGGCAGGGTACTGGGTGGTGGACAGCTAGAACAGTGACTAAGGTTCAAGGCAGGGTACTGGGTGGAGGACAGCTAGAACAGTGACTACGGTTCAGGGCAGGGTACTGGGTGGAGGCCAGCTAGATCAGTGACTAAGGTTCAGGACAGGGTACTGGGTGGTGGACAGCTAGAAAAGTGACTAAGGTTCAGGGCAGGGTACTGGGTGGTGGACAGCTAGATCAGTGACTAAGGTTCAGGGCAGGGTACTGGGTGGTGGACAGCTAGATCAGTGACTAAGGTTCAGGGCAGGGTACTGGGTGGTGGACAGCTATAACAGTGACTAAGGTTCAGGGCAGGGTACTGGTGGTGGTGGACAGCTAGAACAGTGACTAAGGTTCAGGGCAGGGTACTGGGTGAAGGACAGCTAGAAAAGTGACTAAGGTTCAGGGCAGGGTACTGGGTGGAGGACAGCTAGATCAGTGACTAAGGTTCAGGGCAGGGTGGTGGACAGCTAGAACAGTGACTAAGGTTCAGGGCAGGGTACTGGGTGGATGACAGCTAGAACAGTGACTAAGGTTCAGGGCAGGGTACTGGGTGGAGGACAGCTAGATCAGTGACTAAGGTTCAGGGCAGGGTGGTGGACAGCTAGAACAGTGACTAAGGTTCAGGGAAGGGTACTGGGTGGTGGACAGCTAGATCAGTGACTAAGGTTCAAGGCAGGGTACTGGCTGGAGGCCAGCTGGAACAGTGACTAATGTTCAGGGCAGGGTACTGGGTGGAGGACAGCTAGATCAGTGACTACGGTTCAGGGCAGGGTACTGGTTGGACAGCTAGAACAGTGACTAAGGTTCAGGGCAGGGTACTGGGTGGAGGACAACTAGAACAGAGACTAAGGTTCAGGGCAGGGTACTGGGTGGAGGACAGCTAGAACAGTGACTAAGGTTCAGGGCATGGTACTGGTGGTGGACAGCTAGAACAGTGACTAAGGTTCAGGGCAGGGTACTGGGTGGAGGACAGCTAGAACAGTGACTAAGGTTCAGGGCAGGGTGGTGGACAGCTAGAACAGTGACTAAGGTTCAGGGCAGGGTACTGGGTGGACAGCTAGAACAGTGACTAAGGTTCAGGGCAGGGTACTGGTGGTGGTGGACAGCTAGAACAGTGACTAAGGTTCAAGGCAGGGTACTGGGTGGATGACAGCTAGAACAGTGACTAAGGTTCAGGGCAGGGTACTGGGTGGTGGACAGCTAGAACAGTGACTAAGGTTCAGGGCAGGGTACTGGTGGTGGACAGCTAGAACAGTGACTAAGGTTCAGGACATGGTACTGGGTGGAGGACAGCTAGAACAGTGACTAAGGTTCAGGACATGGTACTGGGTGGAGGACAGCTAGAACAGTGACTAAGGTTCAGGGCAGGGTACTGGGTGGTGGACAGCTAGAAAAGTGACTAAGGTTCAGGACAGGGTACTGGGTGGAGGACAGCTAGAACAGTGACTAAGGTTCAGGGCAGGGTACTGGTGGTGGTGGACAGCTAGAACAGTGACTAAGGTTCAAGGCAGGGTACTGGGTGGAGGACAGCTAGAACAGTGACTACGGTTCAGGGCAGGGTACTGGGTGGTGGACAGCTAGAACAGTGACTAAGGTTCAGGGCAGGGTACTGGGTGGTGGACAGCTAGAACAGTGACTAAGGTTCAGGGCAGGGTACTGGGTGGAGGACAGCTAGATCAGTGACTAAGGTTCAGGGCAGGGTACTGGGTGGTGGACAGCTAGAACAGTGACTAAGGTTCAAGGCAGGGTACTGGGTAGAGGACAGCTAGAACAGTGACTACGGTTCAGGGCAGGGTACTGGTGGTGGTGGACAGCTAGAACAGTGACTAAGGTTCAGGGCAGGGTACTGGTGGTGGTGGACAGCTAGAACAGTGACTAAGGTTCAGGGCAGGGTACTGGGTGGAGGCCAGCTAGATCAGTGACTAAGGTTCAGGACAGGGTACTGGGTGGTGGACAGCTAGAAGAGTGACTAAGGTTCAGGGCAGGGTACTGGGTGGAGGACAGCTAGAACAGTGACTAAGGTTCAGGGCAGGGTACTGGTGGTGGTGGACAGCTAGAACAGTGACTAAGGTTCAGGGCAGGGTACTGGGTGGAGGCCAGCTAGATCAGTGACTAAGGTTCAGGACAGGGTACTGGGTGGTGGACAGTTAGAACAGTGACTAAGGTTCAGGGCAGGGTACTGGGTGGAGGACAGCTAGAACAGTGACTAAGGTTCAGGGCAGGATGGTGGACAGTTAGAACAGTGACTAAGGTTCAGGGCAGGGTACTGGGTGGACAGCTAGAACAGTGACTAAGGTTCAGGGCAGAGTACTGGGTGGAGGACAGCTAGAACAGTGACTAAGGTTCAGGGCAGGGTACTGGGTGGAGGACAGCTAGATCAGTGACTAAGGTTCAGGGCAGGGTACTGGGTGGTGGACAGCTAGAACAGTGACTAAGGTTCAGGGCAGGGTACTGGGTGGAGGACAGCTAGATCAGTGACTAAGGTTCAGGGCAGGGTACTGGGTGGAGGACAGCTAGAACAGTGACTAAGGTTAAGGGAAGGGTACTGGGTGGTGGACAGCTAGAACAGTGACTAAGGTTCAGGGCAGGGTACTGGGTGGAGGACAGCTAGAACAGTGACTAAGGTTCAGGGCAGGGTACTGGGTGGAGGACAGCTATAACAGTGACTAAGGTTCAGGGCAGGGTACTGGGTGGAGGACAGCTAGAACAGTGACTAAGGTTCAGGGCAGGGTGGTGGACAGCTAGAACAGTGACTAAGGTTCAGGGCAGGGTACTGGGTGGAGGACAGCTAGATCAGTGACTAAGGTTCAGGGCAGGGTACTGGGTGGTGTACAGCTAGAACAGTGACTAAGGTTCAGGGCAGGGTACTGGTGGTGGTGGACAGCTAGAACAGTGACTAAGGTTCAAGGCAGGGTACTGGGTGGAGGACAGCTAGAACAGTGACTACGGTTCAGGGCAGGGTACTGGGTGGTGGACAGCTAGAACAGTGACTAAGGTTCAGGGCAGGGTACTGGGTGGAGGACAGCTAGATCAGTGACTAAGGTTCAGGACAGGGTACTGGGTGGTGGACAGCTAGAACAGTGACTAAGGTTCAGGACAGGGTACTGGGTGGAGGACAGCTAGAAAAGTGACTAAGGTTCAGGGCAGGGTACTGGGTGGAGGACAGCTAGATCAGTGACTAAGGTTCAGGGCAGGGTACTGGTGGTGGACAGCTAGAGCAGTGACTAAGGTTCAGGACAGGGTACTGGGTGGTGGACAGTTAGAACAGTGACTAAGGTTCAGGGCAGGGTACTGGGTGGAGGACAGCTAGAACAGTGACTAAGGTTCAGGGCAGGATGTTGGACAGTTAGAACAGTGACTAAGGTTCAGGGCAGGGTACTGGGTGGACAGCTAGAACAGTGACTAAGGTTCAGGGCAGGGTACTGGGTGGAGGACAGCTAGAACAGTGACTAAGGTTCAGGGCAGGGTACTGGGTGGAGGACAGCTAGATCAGTGACTAAGGTTCAGGGCAGGGTACTGGGTGGTGGACAGCTAGAACAGTGACTAAGGTTCAGGGCAGGGTACTGGGTGGAGGACAGCTAGATCAGTGACTAAGGTTCAGGGCAGGGTACTGGGTGGAGGACAGCTAGAACAGTGACTAAGGTTAAGGGAAGGGTACTGGGTGGTGGACAGCTAGAACAGTGACTAAGGTTCAGGGCAGGGTACTGGGTGGTGGACAGCTAGATCAGTGACTAAGGTTCAGGGCAGGGTACTGGGTGGTGGACAGCTAGATCAGTGACTAAGGTTCAGGGCAGGGTACTGGGTGGTGGACAGCTAGATCAGTGACTAAGGTTCAGGGCAGGGTACTGGGTGGTGGACAGCTAGATCAGTGACTAAGGTTCAGGGCAGGGTGGTGGACAGCTAGATCAGTGACTAAGGTTCAGGGCAGGGTACTGGGTGGTGGACAGCTAGATCAGTGACTAAGGTTCAGGGCAGGGTACTGGGTGGTGATACACAACACACCGCTGCCTCACCTGTCAACATACCACAAAGCTATGACTTCCTTTGTATGACATCTGCCTTCCTCTCCATCAACCCCTCCTCCACTACATCCCCTTCCTCTCCCCTACTTCCCTGTCTCCCCCGCCTCCTCTACATCCCCTCCCTCCTTCCCCGTCCCCCCCTCCTCTACATCCCCATCCTTCCCCTCTTCCTCACCTCTCCGTCCCTGTCTCCCCCTCCTCCTCTACATCCCCATCCTTCCCCTCTTCCTCACCTCTCCGTCCCTGTCTCCCTCTCCTCCTCTACATCCCCGTCCTTCCCCCCTTCCTCACCCCTACGTCCCTGTCTCCCCCTCCTCCTCTACATCCCCTTCCTCACCCATCCTTCCCCGTCTCCCCATCTACATCCCCTTCCTCACCCCTCCTGTCTCCCCTTCCTCTACATCCCCTTCCTCACCTCTCCTCCTCTACATCCCCGTCCTCCCCCCCTTCCTCACCCCTCTTCCCTGTCTCCTCCTCCTCCTCTACATCCCCTTCCTCACCCCTCCTTCCCCATCTCTCCCCCTCCGCAACATCCCCTTCCTCGCCCTCCTCCCCCTTCCTCACCCCTCCTTCCCCCCCTCCTCCTCTACATCCCCTTCTTCCCCCTTCCTCGTCTCCCCCTCCTCCTCTACATCCCCTTCCTCCCCCTCCTCCCCCTTCCTCACCCCTCCTTCCATGTCTCCCCCTCCTCCTCTACATCCCCTGTCTCCCCCTCCTCCTCTACATCCCCTTCCTCACCCCTCCTTCCCCGTCTCCCCCTCCTCCTCTACATCCTTCCCCCCTTCCTCACCCCTCCCCTTTCTCCCCACTGCCTCTAATCAACCTATCAGCATCGATGTCACAACCTGAACCCTCATCATCATCAACACCACTGGTAACGACAGACAGGCAACATGAACCCTGATCATCATCAACACCACTGGTAACGACAGACAAGCAAAATGAACCCTCATCATCATCAACACCACTGGTAACGACAGACAAGCAAAATGAACCCTCATCATCATCATCAACACCACTGGTAACGACAGACAAGCAACATGAACCCTCATCATCATCAACACCACTGGTAACGACAGACAACCAACATGAATCCTCATCATCATCATCATCATCATCAACACCACTGGTAACGACAGACAAGCAACATGAACCCTCATCATCATCATCATCACCACTGGTAACGACAGACAAGCAACCTGAACCCTCATCATCATCATCATCATCAACACCACTGGTAACGACAGACAAGCAACATGAACCCTCATCATCATCATCATCATCACCACTGGTAACGACAGACAAGCAACCTGAACCCTCATCATCATCATCATCAACACCACTGGTAACGACAGACAGGCAACATGAACCCTCATCATCATCACCATCATCATCATCACCACTGGTAACGACAGACAGGCAACATGAACCCTCATCATCATCAACACCACTGGTAACGACAGACAAGCAACATGAACCCTCATCATCATCATCATCACCACTGGTAACGACAGACAAGCAACCTGAACCCTCATCATCATCATCATCATCATCAACACCACTGGTAACGACAGACAGGCAACATGAACCCTCATCATCATCATCATCATCATCAACACCACCACTGGTAACGACAGACAGGCAACATGAACCCTCATCATCATCATCATCATCATCACCACTGGTAACGACAGACAGGCAACATGAACCCTCATCATCACCATCAACACCACTGGTAACGACAGACAGGCAACATGAACCCTCATCATCATCATCATCATCATCAACACCACCACTGGTAACGACAGACAGGCAACATGAACCCTCATCATCATCATCATCATCATCACCACTGGTAACGACAGACAGGCAACATGAACCCTCATCATCATCATCATCATCATCATCACCACTGGTAACGACAGACAGGCAACATGAACCCTCATCATCATCATCATCATCATCACCACTGGTAACGACAGACAGGCAACCTGAACCCTCATCATCATCCTCATCATCAACACCACTGGTAACGACAGACAAGCAACATGAACCCTCATCATCATCATCATCAACATCAACACCACTGGTAACGACAGACAGGCAATATGAACCCTCATCATCATCATCATCACCACTGGTAACGACAGACAGGCAACATGAACCCTCATCATCATCATCATCACCACTGGTAACGACAGACAAGCAACCTGAACCCTCATCATCATCATCATCATCATCACCACTGGTAACGACAGACAGGCAACATGAACCCTCATCATCATCATCATCATCATCACCACTGGTAACGACAGACAGGCAACCTGAACCGCGTCCGACCTCTCTCTTCTCTCCATTAAATAGAGAATCATCTACGTCACAACCGTCCAAGAACGAGAAGAGTTTTCTACTTGGAATTATTATTAAAAACATTTATAAATCGGGAATCAACTTAGGGAAGATGGTAAATTCCCCTCACTCTGTCTGTCTCTGTGTGAGTCTGTGATCGGACCAGTCGGGTCCAACAGCGCTGAGGGCCTGATACAGTTGATGGGTTATTTTATCATAATGGCCCACAATGCAATTCGCAGTCCTCACCACTACACTTTATGGAAAATCATTAACAGTCATCTAAATGATGGCTTAATCTGAAATGTAACTACATGTAATCCCCAAATGTAATCCCCAAATGTAATCCCCCAAATGTAATCCCCCAAATGTAATCCCCCAAATGTAATTATTTATCATTAAAGGTAATTATAAATAGCTAAAGGTGTAGTTACTTTTGAGGACACTAGCTCAAGTACACAGTACAAATATCAAACAATATGAAATATTTTCTATGATGTATTTCCTATTCAACAAAAACTGTATGAATATGAATTATTGTAAAACACCTACCTATAAGATGTCACCTTTCTTATTACGGTAAACCACTACCTATATGATGTCACCTTCCTTATTACTGTAAACCACAACCTATATGATGTCACCTTCCTTATTACTGTAAACCACTACCTGTAAGATGTCACCTTCCTTATTACTGTAAACCCCTACCTATATGATGTCACCATTCTTATTACTGTAAACCACTACCTATATGATGTCACCTTCCTTATTACTGTAAACCACTACCTGTAAGATGTCACCTTCCTTATTACTGTAAACCACTACCTATATGATGTCACCTTTCTTATTACTGTAAACCACAACCTATATGATGTCACCTTCCTTATTACTGTAAACCACAACCTATATGATGTCATCTTCCTTATTACTGTAAACCACTACCTGTATGATGTCACCTTTATTACTGTAAACCATAACCTATATGATGTCACCTTCCTTATTACTGTAAACCACTACCTGTAAGATGTCACCTTCCGTATTACTGTAAACCACTACATGTAAGATATCACCTTCCGTATTACTGTAAACCACTACCTGTAAGATGTCACCTTCCGTATTACTGTAAACCACTACCTGTAAGATGTCACCTTCTGTATTACTGTAAACCACTACATGTAAGATGTCACCTTCCTTATTACTGTAAACCACTACCTGTAAGATGTCACCTTCCGTATTACTGTAAACCACTACCTGTAAGATGTCACCTTCCGTATTACTGTAAACCACTACCTATATGATGTCACCTTCCTTATTACTGTAAACCACTACCTATATGATGTTAACTTCCTTATTACTGTAAACAACTACCTGTAAGATGTTACCTTCCTTATTACTGTAAACCACTACCTAAGATGTTATCTTCCTTATTACTGTAAACCACTACCTATATGATGTCACCTTCCTTATTACTGTAAACCACTACCTATATGATGTTACCTTCCTTATTACTGTAAACCACTACCTGTAAGATGTTACCTTCCTTATTACTGTAAACCACTACCTATAAGATGTTACCTTCCTTATTACTGTAAACCACTACCTATATGAGGTCACCTTCCGTATTACTGTAAACCACTACCTATATGATGTTACCTTCCTTTTACTGTAAACCACTACCTATATGATGTCACCTTCCTTATTACTGTAAACCACTACCTATATGATGTTACCTTCCTTATTACTGTAAACCACTACCTATATGATGTCACCTTCCTTATTACTGTAAACCACTACCTGTATGATGTCACCTTCTTTATTACTGTAAACCACAACCTATATGATGTCACCTTCCTTATTACTGTAAACCACTACCTGTAAGATGTCACCTTCCGTATTACTGTAAACCACTACATGTAAGATGTCACCTTCCGTATTACTGTAAACCACTACCTGTAAGATGTCACCTTCCGTATTACTGTAAACCACTACCTGTAAGATGTCACCTTCTGTATTACTGTTAACCACTACATGTAAGATGTCACCTTCCTTATTACTGTAAACCACTACCTGTAAGATGTCACCTTCCGTATTACTGTAAACCACTACCTGTAAGATGTCACCTTCCGTATTACTGTAAACCACTACCTATATGATGTCACCTTCCTTATTACTGTAAACCACTACCTATATGATGTTAACTTCCTTATTACTGCAAACAACTACCTGTAAGATGTTACCTTCCTTATTACTGTAAACCACTACCTAAGATGTTACCTTCCTTATTACTGTAAACCACTACCTATATGATGTCACCTTCCTTATTACTGTAAACCACTACCTATATGATGTTACCTTCCTTATTACTGTAAACCACTACCTATATGATGTTACCTTCCTTATTACTGTAAACCACTACCTATATGATGTCACCTTCCTTATTACTGTAAACCACTACCTATATGATGTTACCTTCCTTATTACTGTAAACCACTACCTGTAAGATGTCACCTTCCGTATTACTGTAAACCACTACCTATATGATGTCACCTTCCTTATTACTGTAAACCACTACCTATAAGATGTCACCTTCCTTATTACTGTAAACCACTACCTATAAGATGTCACCTTTCTTATTACTGTAAACCACTACCTATAAGATGTCACCTTCCGTATTACTGTAAACCACTACCTGTAAGATGTCACCTTCCGTATTACTGTAAACCACTATCTGTAAGATGTCACCTTCCGTATTACTGTAAACCACTACCTATAAGATGTCACATTTCTTATTACTGTAAACCACTACCTGTAAGATGTCACCTTCCGTATTACTGTAAACCACTACCTGTAAGATGTCACCTTCCGTATTACTGTAAACCACTACCTGTAAGATATCACCTTCCGTATTACTGTAAACCACTACCTATAAGATGTCACCTTCCTTATTACTGTAAAATACACGTTTAGTGTCAGCGGTCTGTTGCCTCCACTGCTGTGAACGTCTCAGAGCTCGAGCTTGACTTCCTGAACTCGTTAGGTACTCGCCTTTCATCGCCTCTGTGTGTGTACAGGTGTGTGTGTGTGTTTGTACAGGTGTGTGTGTGTGTGTGTACAGGTGTGACTGTGTGTAGGATAGTGATTAGTGTTAGTCTGCATGGTGGAGATGTCCTGAGTCCTCTCCTCTCCCCCCCCTCCCCCCCTCTCCTCTCCTTTCCTTTCCTCTCCTCCCCCTCTCCTCTCCTCCCCCCCCCCTCTCCTCTCCTTTCCTCTCCTCTCCTCCCCCTCTCCTCTCCTCTCCTCCCCCTCTCCTCCCCTCCCCTCCCCTCTCCTCTCTCCTCCCCTCCTCCCTGGTGTTACAACACAATAAAGCCATAGCAGATTAACAGCACAGGAAGTTAAAGGGAAAGTCTAGATCACATCCATCCAATGATATTGTCATGACAACGTATATATTTCAGGAAGTTAAATGGACATCTGTGTGGTGTTTCCACTATATGCATTTATCCAGGGTCTATATGTATGTCCTATACACTGTCCCCCCCCCCAGGGTCTATATGTATGTCCTATACACTGTCCCCCCCCCCAGGGTCTAGATGTATGTCCTATACACTGTCCTGTCCCCCCAGAGTCTATATGTATGTCCTATACACTGTCCCCCCCCCCCCCCCCCCCAGGGTCTAGATGTATGTCCTATACACTGTCCTGTCCCCCCAGAGTCTATATGTATGTCCTATACACTGTCCCCCCCCCCCCCCCAGGGTCTAGATGTATGTCCTATACACTGTCCCCCCCCCCCCCAGGGTCTAGATGTATGTCCTATACACTGTCCTGTCCCCCCCAAGGGTCTAGATGTATGTCCTATACACTGTCCCCCCCCCAGGGTCTAGATGCATGTCCTATACACTGTCCTGTCCCCCCAGGGTCTAGATGCATGTCCTATACACTGTCCTGTCCCCCCAGGGTCTAGATGCATGTCCTATACACTGTCCTGTCCCCCCAGGGTCTATATGTATGTCCTATACACTGTCCTGTCCCCACCAGGGTCTAGATGTATGTCCTATACACTGTCCCCCCCAGGGTCTAGATGCATGTCCTATACACTGTCCTGTCCCCCCAGGGTCTAGATGCATGTCCTATACACTGTCCTGTCCCCCCAGGGTCTAGATGTATGTCCTATACACTGTCCTGTCCCCCCAGGGTCTAGATGTATGTCCTATAAACTGTCCCCCCCAGGGTCTAGATGTATGTCCTATACACTGTCCTGTCCCCCCCAGGGTCTAGATGTATGTCCTATACACTGTCCCCCCCCCAGGGTCTAGATGTATGTCCTATACACTGTCCTGTCCCCCCAGGGTCTATATGTATGTCCTATACACTGTCCTGTCCCCCCAGGGTCTATATGTATGTCCTATACACTGTCCTGTCCCCACCAGGGTCTAGATGTATGTCCTATACACTGTCCCCCCCAGGGTCTAGATGCATGTCCTATACACTGTCCTGTCCCCCCAGGGTCTAGATGCATGTCCTATACACTGTCCTGTCCCCCCAGGGTCTAGATGTATGTCCTATACACTGTCCTGTCCCCCCAGGGTCTAGATGTATGTCCTATACACTGTCCCCCCCCAGGGTCTAGATGTATGTCCTATACACTGTCCTGTCCCCCCAGGGTCTAGATGTATGTCCTATACACTGGCATGTGTCCCCCCCCCCCCCAGGGTCTATATGTATGTCCTATACACTGTCCTGTCCCCCCAGGGTCTAGATGTATGTCCTATACACTGTCCTGTCCCCCCAGGGTCTAGATGTATGTCCTATACACTGTCCTGTCCCCCCAGGGTCTATATGTATGTCCTATACACTGTCCTGTCCCCCCAGGGTCTAGATGTATGTCCTATACACTGTCCCCCCCAGGGTCTATATGTATGTCCTATACACTGTCCTGTCCCCCCAGGGTCTATATGTATGTCCTATACACTGTCCTGTCCCCCCCAGGGTCTATATGTATGTCCTATACACTGTCCCCCCCAGGGTCTATATGTATGTCCTATACACTGTCCTGTCCCCCCAGGGTCTATATGTATGTCCTATACACTGTCCTGTCCCCCCCAGGGTCTAGATGTATGTCCTATACACTGTCCCCCCCAGGGTCTATATGTATGTCCTATACACTGTCCTGTCCCCCCAGGGTCTATATGTATGTCCTATACACTGTCCTGTCCCCCCAGGGTCTATATGTATGTCCTATACACTGTCCTGTCCCCCCAGGGTCTAGATGTATGTCCTATACACTGTCCTGTCCCCCCAGGGTCTATATGTATGTCCTATACACTGTCCTGTCCCCCCCAGGGTCTAGATGTATGTCCTATACACTGTCCTGTCCCCCCAGGGTCTATATGTATGTCCTATACACTGTCCTGTCCCCCCAGGGTCTATATGTATGTCCTATACACTGTCCTGTCCCCCCCAGGGTATATATGTAAGTCCAATAGACTGTCCTGTCCCCCCAGGGTCTATATGTATGTCCTATACACTGTCCCCCCCCCAGGGTCTATATGTATGTCCTATACACTGTCCTGTCCCCCCCAGGGTCTAGATGTATGTCCTATACACTGTCCTGTCCCCCCAGGGTCTATATGTATGTCCTATACACTGTCCTGTCCCCCCAGAGTCTATATGTATGTCCTATACACTGTCCTGTCCCCCCAGGGTCTAGATGTATGTCCTATACACTGTCCTGTCCCCCCAGGGTCTATATGTATGTCCGATACACTGTCCTGTCGCCCCAGGGTCTATATGTATGTCCTATACACTGTCCCCCCCCCCCAGGGTCTATATGTATGTCCTATACACTGTCCTGTCCCCCCCAGGGTCTAGATGTATGTCCTATACACTGTTCTGTCCCCCCAGGGTCTAGATGTGTGTCCTATACACTGTCCTGTCCCCCCCAGGGTCTAGATGTATGTCCTATACACTGTCCTGTCCCCCCCAGGGTCTATATGTATGTCCTATACACTGTCCTGTCCCCCCCGGGGTCTAGATGTATGTCCTATACACTGTCCTGCCCCCCCCAGGGTCTATATGTATGTCCTATACACTGTCCTGTCCCCCCCAGGGTCTATATGTATGTCCTATACACTGTCCTGTCCCCCCAGGGTCTAGATGTATGTCCTATACACTGTCCTGTCCCCCCAGGGTCTATATGTAAGTCCTATACACTGTCCTGCCCCCCCCCCCCCAGGGTCTAGATGTATGTCCTATACACTGTCCTGTCCCCCCAGGGTCTAGATGTATGTCCTATACACTGTCCTGTCCCCCAGGGTCTATATGCATGTCCTATACACTGTCCTGTCCCCCCAGGGTCTATATGTATGTCCTATACACTGTCCTGTCCCCCCCAGGGTCTAGATGTATGTCCTATACACTGTCATGTCCCCCCCAGAGTCTATATGTATGTCCTATACACTGTCCTGTCCCCCCAGGGTCTAGATGTGTGTCCTATACACTGTCCTGTCCCCCCCAGGGTCTAGATGTATGTCCTATACACTGTCCTGTCCCCCCCAGGGTCTAGATGTATGTCCTATACACTGTCATGTCCCCCCCAGGGTCTAGATGTATGTCCTATACACTGTCCTGTCCCCCCAGGGTCTAGATGTGTGTCCTATACACTGTCCTGTCCCCCCCAGGGTCTAGATGTATGTCCTATACACTGTCCTGTCCCCCCCAGGGTCTATATGTATGTCCTATACACTGTCCTGTCCCCCCCGGGGTCTAGATGTATGTCCTATACACTGTCCTGCCCCCCCCAGGGTCTATATGTATGTCCTATACACTGTCCTGTCCCCCCCAGGGTCTATATGTATGTCCTATACACTGTCCTGTCCCCCCAGGGTCTAGATGCGTGTCCTATACACTGTCCTGTCCCCCCAGGGTCTAGATGCGTGTCCTATACACTGTCCTGTCCCCCCAGGGTCTATATGTAAGTCCTATACACTGTCCTGCCCCCCCCCCCCAGGGTCTAGATGTATGTCCTATACACTGTCCTGTCCCCTCAGGGTCTAGATGTATGTCCTATACACTGTCCTGTCCCCCAAGGTCTATATGTATGTCCTATACACTGTCCTGTCCCCCCAGGGTATATATGTATGTCCTATACACTGTCCTGTCCCCCCCGGGGTCTAGATGTATGTCCTATACACTGTCCTGTCCCCCCCGGGGTCTAGATGTATGTCCTATACACTGTCCTGTCCCCCCAGGGTCTATATGTATG
The DNA here is from genome assembly GCF_029448725.1 of Salvelinus fontinalis. NCBI lineage: Eukaryota > Metazoa > Chordata > Actinopteri > Salmoniformes > Salmonidae > Salvelinus > Salvelinus fontinalis. The sequence continues at coordinate 817,064 of NC_074705.1, read as the reverse complement.
TCCTATACACTGTCCTGTCCCCCCAGGGTCTAGATGTATGTCCTATACACTGTCCCCCCCAGGGTCTATATGTATGTCCGATACACTGTCCTGTCCCCCCCGGGGTCTAGATGTATGTCCTATACACTGTCCTGCCCCCCCAGGGTCTATATGTATGTCCTATACACTGTCCTGTCCCCCCCAGGGTCTATATGTATGTCCTATACACTGTCCTGTCCCCCCAGGGTCTAGATGCGTGTCCTATACACTGTCCTGTCCCCCCAGGGTCTATATGTATGTCCTATACACTGTCCTGTCCTGTCCCCCCAGGGTCTATATGTATGTCCTATACACTGTCCTGTCCCCCCCAGGGTCTATATGTATGTCCTATACACTGTCCCCCCCCCAGGGTCTAGATGCATGTCCTATACACTGTCCTGTCCCCCCAGGGTCTAGATGCATGTCCTATACACTGTCCTGTCCCCCCAGGGTCTAGATGCATGTCCTATACACTGTCCTGTCCCCCCAGGGTCTATATGTATGTCCTATACACTGTCCCCCCCAGGGTCTAGATGCATGTCCTATACACTGTCCTGTCCCCCCAGGGTCTAGATGCATGTCCTATACACTGTCCTGTCCCCCCAGGGTCTAGATGCATGTCCTATACACTGTCCTGTCCCCCCAGGGTCTAGATGTATGTCCTATACACTGTCCTGTCCCCCCAGGGTCTGGATGTATGTCCTATACACTGTCCCCCCCCAGGGTCTAGATGTATGTCCTATACACTGTCCTGTCCCCCCAGGGTCTAGATGTATGTCCTATACACTGGCATGTCCCCCCCCCCCCCCCCCCCAGGGTCTATATGTATGTCCTATACACTGTCCTGTCCCCCCAGGGTCTAGATGTATGTCCTATACACTGTCCTGTCCCCCCAGGGTCTAGATGTATGTCCTATACACTGTCCTGTCCCCCCAGGGTCTATATGTATGTCCTATACACTGTCCTGTCCTGTCCCCCCAGGGTCTATATGTATGTCCTATACACTGTCCTGTCCCCCCCAGGGTCTATATGTAAGTCCAATAGACTGTCCTGTCCCCCCAGGGTCTATATGTATGTCCTATACACTGTCCCCCCCCCAGGGTCTATATGTATGTCCTATACACTGTCCTGTCCCCCCCAGGGTCTAGATGTATGTCCTATACACTGTCCTGTCCCCCCAGGGTCTATATGTATGTCCTATACACTGTCCTGTCCCCCCAGAGTCTATATGTATGTCCTATACACTGTCCTGTCCCCCCAGGGTCTAGATGTATGTCCTATACACTGTCCTGTCCCCCCAGGGTCTATATGTATGTCCGATACACTGTCCTGTCCCCCCAGGGTCTATATGTATGTCCCATACACTGTCCTGTCCCCCCCCAGGGTCTAGATGTATGTCCTATACACTGTCCTGTCCCCCCCAGGGTCTATATGTAAGTCCAATAGACTGTCCTGTCCCCCCAGGGTCTATATGTATGTCCTATACACTGTCCTGTCCCCCCCAGGGTCTAGATGTATGTCCTATACACTGTCCTGTCCCCCCAGGGTCTAGATGTGTGTCCTATACACTGTCCTGTCCCCCCCAGGGTCTAGATGTATGTCCTATACACTGTCCTGCCCCCCCCAGGGTCTATATGTATGTCCTATACACTGTCCTGTCCCCCCCAGGGTCTATATGTATGTCCTATACACTGTCCTGTCCCCCCAGGGTCTAGATGTGTGTCCTATACACTGTCCTGTCCCCCCAGGGTCTATATGTAAGTCCTATACACTGTCCTGCCCCCCCCCCCCCCCCAGGGTCTAGATGTATGTCCTATACACTGTCCTGTCCCCCCAGGGTCTAGATGTATGTCCTATACACTGTCCTGTCCCCCCAGGGTCTATATGTATGTCCGATACACTGTCCTGTCCCCCCAGGGTCTATATGTATGTCCCATACACTGTCCTGTCCCCCCCCAGGGTCTAGATGTATGTCCTATACACTGTCCTGTCCCCCCCAGGGTCTATATGTAAGTCCAATAGACTGTCCTGTCCCCCCAGGGTCTATATGTATGTCCTATACACTGTCCTGTCCCCCCCAGGGTCTAGATGTATGTCCTATACACTGTCCTGTCCCCCCAGGGTCTAGATGTGTGTCCTATACACTGTCCTGTCCCCCCCAGGGTCTAGATGTATGTCCTATACACTGTCCTGCCCCCCCCAGGGTCTATATGTATGTCCTATACACTGTCCTGTCCCCCCCAGGGTCTATATGTATGTCCTATACACTGTCCTGTCCCCCCAGGGTCTAGATGTGTGTCCTATACACTGTCCTGTCCCCCCAGGGTCTATATGTAAGTCCTATACACTGTCCTGCCCCCCCCCCCCCCCCAGGGTCTAGATGTATGTCCTATACACTGTCCTGTCCCCCCAGGGTCTAGATGTATGTCCTATACACTGCCCCCCCCCCCCCCCCCCCAGGGTCTATATGTATGTCCTATACACTGTCATGTCCCCCCCAGGGTCTAGATGTATGTCCTATACACTGTCCTGTCCCCCCAGGGTCTAGATGTGTGTCCTATACACTGTCCTGTCCCCCCCAGGGTCTAGATGTATGTCCTATACACTGTCCTGTCCCCCCCAGGGTCTATATGTATGTCCTATACACTGTCCTGTCCCCCCCGGGGTCTAGATGTATGTCCTATACACTGTCCTGCCCCCCCCAGGGTCTATATGTATGTCCTATACACTGTCCTGTCCCCCCCAGGGTCTATATGTATGTCCTATACACTGTCCTGTCCCCCCAGGGTCTAGATGCGTGTCCTATACACTGTCCTGTCCCCCCAGGGTCTAGATGCGTGTCCTATACACTGTCCTGTCCCCCCAGGGTCTATATGTAAGTCCTATACACTGTCCTGCCCCCCCCCCCCCCCCCAGGGTCTAGATGTATGTCCTATACACTGTCCTGTCCCCCCAGGGTCTAGATGTATGTCCTATACACTGTCCTGTCCCCCAGGGTCTATATGTATGTCCTATACACTGTCCTGTCCCCCCCGGGGTCTAGATGTATGTCCTATACACTGTCCTGTCCCCCCAGGGTCTATATGTATGTCCTATACACTGTCCTGTCCCCCCAGGGTCTAGATGTATGTCCTATACACTGTCCCCCCCAGGGTCTATATGTATGTCCGATACACTGTAATGTCCCCCCCAGGGTCTAGATGTATGTCCTATACACTGTCCTGTCCCCCCAGGGTCTAGATGTATGTCCTATACACTGTCCCCCCCCCCCCCCCCCAGGGTCTAGATGTATGTCCTATACACTGTCCTGTCCCCCCCAGGGTCTAGATGTATGTCCTATACACTGTCCCCCCCAGGGTCTAGATGTATGTCCTATACACTGTCCTGTCCCCCCAGGGTCTAGATGTATGTCCTATACACTGCCCTGTCCCCCCAGGGTCTATATGTATGTCCTATACACTGTCCTGTCCCCCCAGGGTCTATATGTATGTCCTATACATTGTCCTGCCCCCCCCAGGGTCTAGATGTATGTCCTATACACTGTCCTGTCCCCCCAGGGTCTAGATGTATGTCCTATACACTGTCCTGTCCCCCCAGGGTCTAGATGTATGTCCTATACACTGTCCTGTCCCCCCAGAGTCTATATGTATGTCCTATACACTGTCCTGTCCCCCCCCAGGGTCTATATGTATGTCCTATACACTGTCCTGCCCCCCCCAGGGTCTATATGTATGTCCTATACACTGTCCTGTCCCCCCCAGGGTCTATATGTATGTCCTATACACTGTCCTGTCCCCCCAGGGTCTAGATGTGTGTCCTATACACTGTCCTGCCCCCCCCCCCAGGGTCTAGATGTATGTCCTATACACTGTCCTGTCCCCCCAGGGTCTAGATGTATGTCCTATACACTGCCCTGTCCCCCCAGGGTCTATATGTATGTCCTATACACTGTCCTGTCCCCCCAGGGTCTATATGTATGTCCTATACATTGTCCTGCCCCCCCCCAGGGTCTAGATGTATGTCCTATACACTGTCCTGTCCCCCCAGGGTCTAGATGTATGTCCTATACACTGTCCTGTCCCCCCAGGGTCTAGATGTATGTCCTATACACTGTCCTGTCCCCCCAGGGTCTAGATGTATGTCCTATACACTGTCCTGTCCCCCCAGGGTCTATATGTATGTCCTATACACTGTCCTGTCCCCCCAGGGTCTATATGTATGTCCTATACATTGTCCTGCCCCCCCCCAGGGTCTAGATGTATGTCCTATACACTGTCCTGTCCCCCCCAGGGTCTATATGTATGTCCTATACACTGTCCTGTCCCCCCCAGGGTCTATATGTAAGTCCTATACACTGTCCTGTCCCCCCAGGGTCTAGATGTATGTCCTATACACTGTCCTGTCCCCCCCGGGGTCTAGATGTATGTCCTATACACTGTCCTGTCCCCCCAGGGTCTATATGTATGTCCTATACACTGTCCTGTCCCCCCAGGGTCTAGATGTATGTCCTATACACTGTCCCCCCCAGGGTCTATATGTATGTCCTATACACTGTAATGTCCCCCCCAGGGTCTAGATGTATGTCCTATACACTGTCCTGTCCCCCCAGGGTCTAGATGTATGTCCTATACACTGTAATGTCCCCCCCCAGGGTCTATATGTATGTCCTATACACTGTCCTGTCCCCCCAGGGTCTAGATGTATGTCCTATACACTGTCCCCCCCCCCCCCCCCCCCCAGGGTCTAGATGTATGTCCTATACACTGTCCTGTCCCCCCCAGGGTCTAGATGTATGTCCTATACACTGTCCCCCCCAGGGTCTAGATGTATGTCCTATACACTGTCCTGTCCCCCCCAGGGTCTATATGTATGTCCTATACACTGTCCTGTCCCCCCAGGGTCTAGATGTATGTCCTATACACTGTCCCCCCCAGGGTCTATATGTATGTCCGATACACTGTAATGTCCCCCCCAGGGTCTAGATGTATGTCCTATACACTGTCCTGTCCCCCCAGGGTCTAGATGCATGTCCTATACACTGTAATGTCCCCCCCCCAGGGTCTATATGTATGTCCTATACACTGTCCTGTCCCCCCAGGGTCTAGATGTATGTCCTATACACTGTCCTGTCCCCCCCCCCCCCCAGGGTCTAGATGTATGTCCTATACACTGTCCTGTCCCCCCCCAGGGTCTAGATGTATGTCCTATACACTGTCCCCCCCAGGGTCTAGATGTATGTCCTATACACTGCCCTGTCCCCCCAGGGTCTATATGTATGTCCTATACACTGTCCTGTCCCCCCCAGGGTCTAGATGTATGTCCTATACACTGTCCTGTCCCCCCCAGGGTCTATATGTATGTCCTATACACTGTCCTGTCACCCCCAGGGTCTATATGTAAGTCCTATACACTGTCCTGTCACCCCCAGGGTCTATATGTAAGTCCTATACACTGTCCTGTCCCCCCAGGGTCTATATGTATGTCCTATACACTGTCCTGTCCCCCCAGGGTCTAGATGTATGTCCTATACACTGTCCCCCCCAGGGTCTATATGTATGTCCTATACACTAATGTCCCCCCCAGGGTCTAGATGTATGTCCTATACACTGTCCTGTCCCCCCAGGGTCTAGATGTATGTCCTATACACTGTAATGTCCCCCCCCCCAGGGTCTATATGTATGTCCTATACACTGTCCTGTCCCCCCAGGGTCTAGATGTATGTCCTATACACTGTCCCCCCCCAGGGTCTAGATGTATGTCCTATACACTGTCCTGTCCCCCCAGGGTCTAGATGTATGTCCTATACACTGTCCTGTCCCCCCAGGGTCTAGATGTATGTCCTATACACTGTCCCCCCCCCAGGGTCTATATGTATGTCCTGTCCCCCCAGGGTCTAGATGTATGTCCTGTCCCCCCAGGGTCTATATGTATGTCCTGTCCCCCCAGGGTCTAGATGTATGTCCTATACACTGTCCTGTCCCCCCAGGGTCTATATGTATGTCCTATACACTGTCATGTCCCCCCCAGGGTCTAGATGTATGTCCTATACACTGTCCTGTCCCCCCCAGGGTCTATATGTATGTCCTATACACTGTCCTGTCCCCCCCAGGGTCTATATGTAAGTCCTATACACTGTCCTGTCCCCCCAGGGTCTATATGTATGTCCTATACACTGTCCTGTCCCCCCAGGGTCGATTTGTATGTCCTATACACTGTCCTGTCCCCCCCAGGGTCTATATGTATGTCCTATACACTGTCCTGTCCCCCCCAGGGTCTATTTGTATGTCCTATACACTGTCCTGTCCCCCCAGGGTCTAGTTGTGTGTCCTATACACTGTCCTGTCCCCCCCAGGGTCTAGATGTGTGTCCTATACACTGTCCTGTCCCCCCAGGGTCTAGATGTATGTCCTATACACTGTCCTGTCCCCCCCAGGGTCTATATGTATGTCCTATACACTGTCCTGTCCCCCCAGAGTCTATATGTATGTCCTATACACTGTCCTGTCCCCCCAGAGTCTATATGTATGTCCTATACACTGTCCTGTCCCCCCAGAGTCATATGTATGTCCTATACACTGTCCTGTCCTCCCCAGGGTCTAGATGTATGTCCTATACACTGTCCTGTCCCCCCAGGGTCTAGATGTATGTCCTATACACTGTCCTGTCCCCCCCCCCAGGGTCTAGATGTATGTCCTATACACTGACCCCCCCCCCCAGGGTCTAGATGTATGTCCTATACACTGTCCTGTCCCCCCAGGGTCTATATGTATGTCCTATACACTGTCCTGTCCCCCCCAGGGTCTATATGTATGTCCTATACACTGTCCTGTCCCCCCAGAGTCTATATGTACGTCCTATACACTGTCCTGTCCCCCCCAGGTTCTAGATGTATGTCCTATACACTGTCCTGTCCCCCCAGGGTCTAGATGTATGTCCTATACACTGTCCTGTCCCCCCCCCAGGGTCTAGATGTATGTCCTATACACTGCCCCCCCCCCAGGGTCTAGATGTATGTCCTATACACTGTCCTGTCCCCCCAGAGTCTATATGTATGTCCTATACACTGTCCTGTCCCCCCAGGGTCTAGATGTATGTCCTATACACTGTCCCCCCCCCCCAGGGTCTAGATGTATGTCCTATACACTGTCCTGTCCCCCCCCAGGGTCTAGATGTATGTCCTATACACTGTCCCCCCCAGGGTCTAGATGTATGTCCTATACACTGTCCTGTCCCCCCCAGGGTCTAGATGTATGTCCTATACACTGTCCTGTCCCCCCAGGGTCTAGATGTATGTCCTATACACTGCCCTGTCCCCCCAGGGTCTATATGTATGTCCTATACACTGTCCTGTCCCCCCCAGGGTCTAGATGTATGTCCTATACACTGTCCTGTCCCCCCCAGGGTCTATATGTATGTCCTATACACTGTCCCCCCCAGGGTCTATATGCATGTCCTATACACTGCCCTGTCCCCCCAGGGTCTATATGTATGTCCTATACACTGTCCTGTCCCCCCCAGGGTCTAGATGTATGTCCTATACACTGTCCTGTCCCCCCCAGGGTCTAGATGTGTGTCCTATACACTGTCCCCCCAGGGTCTAGATGTGTGTCCTATACACTGTCCTGTCCCCCCAGGGTCTAGATGTATGTCCTATACACTGTCCTGTCACCCCCAGGGTCTATATGTAAGTCCTATACACTGTCCTGTCACCCCCAGGGTCTATATGTAAGTCCTATACACTGTCCTGTCCCCCCAGGGTCTAGATGTATGTCCTATACACTGTCCTGTCCCCCCCGGGGTCTAGATGTATGTCCTATACACTGTCCTGTCCCCCCAGGGTCTATATGTATGTCCTATACACTGTCCTGTCCCCCCAGGGTCTAGATGTATGTCCTATACACTGTCCCCCCCAGGGTCTATATGTATGTCCTATACACTAATGTCCCCCCCAGGGTCTAGATGTATGTCCTATACACTGTCCTGTCCCCCCAGGGTCTAGATGTATGTCCTATACACTGTAATGTCCCCCCCCAGGGTCTATATGTATGTCCTATACACTGTCCTGTCCCCCCAGGGTCTAGATGTATGTCCTATACACTGTCCCCCCCCAGGGTCTAGATGTATGTCCAATACACTGTCCTGTCCCCCCAGGGTCTAGATGTATGTCCTATACACTGTCCTGTCCCCCCAGGGTCTAGATGTATGTCCTATACACTGTCCCCCCCCCAGGGTCTATATGTATGTCCTGTCCCCCCAGGGTCTAGATGTATGTCCTGTCCCCCCAGGGTCTAGATGTATGTCCTGTCCCCCCAGGGTCTAGATGTATGTCCTATACACTGTCCTGTCCCCCCAGGGTCTATATGTATGTCCTATACACTGTCATGTCCCCCCCAGGGTCTAGATGTATGTCCTATACACTGTCCTGTCCCCCCCAGGGTCTATATGTATGTCCTATACACTGTCCTGTCCCCCCCAGGGTCTATATGTAAGTCCTATACACTGTCCTGTCCCCCCAGGGTCTATATGTATGTCCTATACACTGTCCTGTCCCCCCAGGGTCTAGATGTATGTCCTATACACTGTAATGTCCCCCCCCAGGGTCTATATGTATGTCCTATACACTGTCCTGTCCCCCCAGGGTCTATATGTATGTCCTATACACTGTCCTGTCCCCCCAGGGTCGATTTGTATGTCCTATACACTGTCCTGTCCCCCCCAGGGTCTATATGTATGTCCTATACACTGTCCTGTCCCCCCCAGGGTCTATTTGTATGTCCTATACACTGTCCTGTCCCCCCAGGGTCTAGTTGTGTGTCCTATACACTGTCCTGTCCCCCCAGGGTCTAGATGTATGTCCTATACACTGTCCTGTCCCCCCCAGGGTCTAGATGTGTGTCCTATACACTGTCCTGTCCCCCCAGGGTCTAGATGTATGTCCTATACACTGTCCTGTCCCCCCCAGGGTCTATATGTATGTCCTATACACTGTCCTGTCCCCCCAGAGTCTATATGTATGTCCTATACACTGTCCTGTCCCCCCAGAGTCTATATGTATGTCCTATACACTGTCCTGTCCCCCCAGAGTCATATGTATGTCCTATACACTGTCCATTCCTCCCCAGGGTCTAGATGTATGTCCTATACACTGTCCTGTCCCCCCAGGGTCTAGATGTATGTCCTATACACTGTCCTGTCCCCCCCCCAGGGTCTAGATGTATGTCCTATACACTGTCCTGCCCCCCCCCAGGGTCTAGATGTATGTCCTATACACTTGTCCTGTCCCCCCAGAGTCTAGATGTATGTCCTATACACTGTCCTGTCCCCCCAGGGTCTATATGTATGTCCTATACACTGTCCTGTCCCCCCCAGGGTCTATATGTATGTCCTATACACTGTCCTGTCCCCCCAGGGTCTATATGTAAGTCCTATACACTGTCCTGTCCCCCCAGGGTCTATATGTATGTCCTACACACTGTCCTGTCCCCAGGGTCTCGCATCACTTAATGGAAACGAGTTGAATTATATTTTCCAGTAAGCCAATGGCGAGAGAGAGATAGGAGTCTCTGTCTCTTCATTGGTTGTCTATAAAAGGCTGCATTGATCTGCTACTAACAGATAGTCGGGTCGTTTTAACATTTTACTAAACACTTATTTTTCTTTAAAAATCCCACCGTTGGTTAGGGGGCTCGTAAGTACGTATTTCACTGTGAGGTCGACACCTGTCGTATTCGGCGCCTGTGACATATAGCATTATATTTGATACGTGACTTCAGCCTGCCCGCCGCTTTCTGAGACAAACATCTCAGACACTATTGTTAGCTAGCAGGTTGTTAGCAGCTGTCTGAGTCAGGAGGGAAAATGGCATCTATGAGAACGTCAACTAATTGGATGTTGTTTATTAGGGAACAGAAGCTGAGGAAAGGGCAGAGTGTCTGCTCTCCTTCCTGTACACAGCCATGGTGATACAGCATATCTACTTCCTGTACACAGCCTCTCTACTTCCTGTACACAGACATGGTGATACAGACTCTCTACTTCCTGTACACAGCCTCTCTACTTCCTGTACACATCCATGGTGATACAGACTCTCTCCTCTCGTACACAGCCATGGTGATACAGCATATCTACTTCCTGTACACAGTCTATCTACTTCCTGTACACAGCCATGGTGATACAGCATCTATAATTCCTGTACACAACCTCTCTACTTCCTGTACACAACCTCTCTACAACCTGTACACAGCCATGGTGATACAGCCTCTCTACTTCCTGTACACAGCCATGGTGATACAGCCTCTCTACTTCCTGTACACATCCATGGTGATACAGCCTCTCTACTTCCTGTACACATCCATGGTGATACAGCCTCTACTTCCTGTACACATCCATGGTGATACAGCCTCTCTACTTCCTGTACACAGCCATGGTGATAAAGCCTCTCTACTTCCTGTACACATCCATGGTGATACAGCCTCTCTACTTCCTGTACACAGCCATGGTGATACAGCCTCTCTCCTTCCTGTACACAGCCATGGTGATACAGCCTCTCTACTTCCTGTACACATCCATGGTGATACAGCCTCTCTACTTCCTGTACACATCCATGGTGATACAGCCTCTCTCCTTCCTGTACACAGCCATGGTGATACAGCCTCTCTACTTCCTGTACACAGCCATGGTGATACAGCCTCTCTACTTCCTGTACACAGCCATGGTGATACAGCCTCTCTACTTCCTGTACACAGCCATGGTGATACAGCCTCTCTCCTTCCTGTACACAGCCATGGTGATACAGCCTCTCTACTTCCTGTACACAGCCATGGTGATACAGCCTCTCTCCTTCCTGTACACAGCCATGGTGATACAGCCTCTCTACTTCCTGTACACAGCCATGGTGATACAGCCTCTCTACTTCCTCTGCTTTCTCTCCTGGATATGTCTCTCTTGGATATCTCTCTCCCTCTCTCTATGAAGTACTTAAGGTGTCTGAAAGAGTGAAAGAGAGAGGTACAGGAAGAAGATCAGAGAGAGAGAAAGAAGGGGAGAGAGAGAGAGAGAGATAATTAAGTCCAGAAAGGTTTTTAGATGGATGAGTGAGGAGGGGGGTAAATGTTAAAGATGGATGAGTGAGGGGGGTAAATGTTAAAGATGGATGAGTGAGGGGGGTAAATGTTAAAGATGGATGAGTGAGGGGGGTAAATGTTAAAGATGGATGAGTGAGGGGGTTAAAAGTTAAAGATGGATGAGTGAGGGGGGTAAATGTTAAAGATGAGTGAGGGGGGGTAAATGTTAAAGATGAGTGAGGGGGGTAAATGTTAAAGCCATGGTTTGATAAACTCTCCTCGAGATGCTCTGGTCCTGAGAGAATTGTCTCTCCTCCCTCTCACTCAGCAGGACTAAAGATCCTGGACTAAACTCACAGTAACAAAAACCAGGATATGACATTACTGTGGTAAGAGCACACTGAGGAGACACACTGAGGAGTCACACTGAGGAGTCACACTGAGGAGACACACTGAGGAGACACACTGAGGAGACACACTGAGGAGACACACTGAGGAGACACACTGAGGAGACACACTGAGGAGACACACTGAGGAGACACACTGAAGAGACACACTGAGGAGACACACTGAGGAGACACACAGAGGAGACACACAGAGGAGACACACTGAGGAGACACACTGAGGAGACACACTGAGGAGACACACTGAGGAGACACACTGAGGAGACACACACTGAGGAGACACACTGAGGAGACACACTGAGGAGACACACTGAGGAGACACACTGAGGGGTCAAATAATACTGTTGTCGTTCATGTTACCAGGGAAACACACAGAGCAGCACTCTCTACTTGTCTGACCTGAGTAACACATCATTAACTCAGGAAGTAGGAGATGGAAACACACAGATGAGAGGAAATGGATGGATGGAGATATTAAAGACACATTTCTCCAATCCACCCTGTTTTCCCTCCACCAATAGGCTGCATCTCCTCCACCAATAGGATGCATCTCCTCCCCTCCACCAATAGGCTGCATCTCCTCCCCTCCACCAATAGGCTGCATCTCCTCCCCTCCACCAATAGGCTGCATCTCCTCCACCAATAGGATGCATCTCCTCCCCTCCACCAATAGGCTGCAGCTCCTCCCCCTCCACCAATAGGATGCATCTCCTCCCCTTCACCAATAGGCTGCAGCTCCTCCCCTCCACCAATAGGCTGTATCTCCTCCCCTCCACCAATAGGCTGCATCTCCTCCACCAATAGGATGCATCTCCTCCCCTCCACCAATAGGCTGCAGCTCCTCCCCCTCCACCAATAGGCTGCATCTCCTCCCCCTCCACCAATAGGCTGCATCTCCTCCCCTCCACCAATAGGCTGCATCTCCTCCACCAATAGGATGCATCTCCTCCCCTCCACCAATAGGCTGCATCTCCTCCCCTCCACCAATAGGCTGCATCTCCTCCCCTCCACCAATAGGATGCATATCCTCCCCTCCACCAATAGGATGCATCTCCTCCCCTCCACCAATAGGATGCATCTCCTCCCCTCCACCAATAGGATGCATCTCCTCCCCTCCACCAATAGGCTGCATCTCCTCCCCTCCACCAATAGGATGCATCTCCTCCCCTCCACCAATAGGATGCATCTCCTCCCCTCCACCAATAGGATGCATCTCCTCCCCTCCACCAATAGGATGCATCGCCTCCCCTCCACCAATAGGATGCATCTCCTCCCCTCCACCAATAGGATGCATGTGTCTGTCTCCTGAAGTGCTCATTTGTCTTCACAGATCTAATTACCATGATAACAGCCATTACCCAGCGTGCTCTGCTTTACAAAGACAACCCTACAAGTTTGATGTGTGTCTCAAATGGCACACTATTCCCTATATAGCGCACCACTTTTGACCGGGACCCATATAGCTCTGTTTAAAAGTAGTGCACTAACTATGGAATAGGGTTCCATTTGGGACACTGATAGGTGCACTAAACAGCCTTGTAATACTACTGATGGGTTTAACACTCAGTAATGAAGAAACACCAGAGATGGAGGGAGAGAGGAAGAGGAGAGGAAGAGGAAGGGAAGGGGGAGAAGAGGATAAAGGGAGGGGGGGGGGGACAAGGAGGAGGAGGGGGATGAAGAGGAGGAAGGGGGAAGAGGATGATACAAGGAGGAGGATGGGGAGGAAGAGGAGGAAGGGGGCGAGGTGGATACGAGGAGGGGGAGGAAGACAGGGGGAGAGGAAGGGGAAGAGGATGATACAATGAGGAGGAGGGGGAGGAAGAGGAGGAAGGGGGAGAGGTGGATACGAGGAGGGGGAGGAAGACGGGGGAGAGGAAGGGGAAGAGGATGATACAAGGAGGAGGAGGGGGAGGAAGAGGAGGAAGGGGGAGAGGTGGATACAAGGAGGAGGAGGGGGAGGAAGAGGAGGAAGGGGGAGAGGTGGATACGAGGAGGGGGAGGAAGACGGGGGAGAGGAAGGGGAAGAGGATGATACAAGGAGGAGGAGGGGGAGGAAGAGGAGGAAGGGGGAGAGGTGGATACAAGGAGGAGGAGGGGGAGGAAGAGGAGGAAGGGGGGAGAGGAAGGGGAAGAGGATGATACAATGAGGAGGAGGGGGAGGAAGAGGAGGAAGGGGGAGAGGTGGATACAAGGAGGAGGAGGGGAAGGAAGAGGAGGAAGGGGAAGATGAGGGGGATTGATTTGCACTTTTCACACCAGTTTACGTTCCCCTCTAGGAGACATAGCGCTAGGAGGCCAGCATCCCGGAGTCTCCTCTTCACTATTGACGTTAGACTGGTGTTTCACGGGTACTATTTAATGAAGCTGCCAGTTGAGGACTTGTGAGGTGTCTGTTTCTCAAACTAGAAGTAGCAGATGGAAGTAGCAGATGGATCAGGGATTAAGCCAGTTAGAAGGAGCTTCGTGGAAGTAGCAGATGAATCAGGGATAAACAGAAAAGCTTTCATTCTTCTCTTCAAAGCTACTTTAAAGGAGAGAAAAGTTCCCAAGGTTTCTGGCCCTGGCTACACTGTCCCCGTAGAAGAGACCAGTTGACATGTAAACATGCAGAGAGGATTCCACCTTGGCCAGAGACGCAGCAGATAGAATCAGGACAATGTAAACACGCAGAGAGGATTCCACCTTGGCCAGAGACGCAGCAGATAGAATCAGGACAATGTAAACACGCAGAGAGGATTCCACCTTGGCCAGAGACGCAGCAGATAGAATCAGGACAATGTAAACATGCAGAGAGGATTCCACCTTGGCCAGAGACGCAGCAGATAGAATCAGGACAATGTAAACATTGCGGTGAAACAAACCTCGGCCTGAGTGTTGTAATATAACGTTTACAATATTCTGCTCACACACCTCTGTGGACTTGGACAACTCCTGACCTAACATCTCATAGCAAGCCGAGGTCAGTGGTTATTGGACGGGATTTTCAGCAACTTCCTCGTCAAACAATGGAGGAGAAGACAGACTGTTAAACAGAGAGAAGAGGCAGAATGGACGGTTTAAGAGTTGTCTCTCCCAGGGGAGGTAGTCTCTAACTGTCTGTCAGGGAGGGGTGGGGGGGGCAGTGTCTCTCCCAGGTGAGGTAGTCTCTAACTGTCTGTCTGTCTGGGAGGGGTGGGGGGGGCAGTGTCTCTCCCAGGTGAGGTAGTCTCTAACTGTCTGTCTGTCTGGGAGGGGTGGGGGGGGCAGTGTCTCTCCCAGGTGAGGTAGTCTCTAACTGTCTGTCTGTCTGGGAGGGGTGGGGGGGGCAGTGTCTCTCCCAGGTGAGGTAGTCTCTAACTGTCTGTCTGTCTGGGAGGGGTGGGGGGGGCAGTGTCTCTCCCAGGTGAGGTAGTCTCTAACTGTCTGTCTGTCTGGGAGGGGTGGGGGGGGCAGTGTCTCTCCCAGGTGAGGTAGTCTCTAACTGTCTGTCTGTCTGGGAGGGGTGGGGGGGGCAGTGTCTCTCCCAGGTGAGGTAGTCTCTAACTGTCTGTCTGTCTGGGAGGGGTGGGGGGGGCAGTGTCTCTCCCAGGTGAGGTAGTCTCTAACTGTCTGTCTGTCTGGGAGGGGTGGGGGGGGGGGGGGGGGGGGGGGGCAGTGTCTCTCCCAGGTGAGGTAGTCTCTAACTGTCTGTCTGTCTGGGAGGGGTGTGGGGGGGGGGGGGGGGCAGTGTCTCTCCCAGGTGAGGTAGTCTCTAACTGTCTGTCTGTCTGGGAGGGGCAGTGTCTCTCTATGAGGGCTTATATTAGGATACAGAGTCACAGTGACCAGAACAAAGCCATGGGGTAATAACACAGTGACCAGCCCATGGGGGTAATAACACAGTGACCAGACCATGGGGGTAATAACACAGTGACCAGACCATGGGGGTATTAACACAGTGACCAGACCATGGGGGTATTAACACAGTGACCAGACCATGGGGGTAATAACACAGTGGTCAGACCATGGGGGTAATAACACAGTGACCAGACCATGGGGGTAATAACACAGTGACCAGACCATGGGGGTAATAACACAGTGACCAGACCATGGGGGTAATAACACAGTGACCAGACCATGGGGGTAATAACACAGTGACCAGACCATGGGGGTAATAACACAGTGACCAGACCATGGGGGTATTAACACAGTGACCAGCCCATGGGGGTAATAACACAGTGACCAGACCATGGGGGTAATAACACAGTGACCAGACCATGGGGGTAATAACACAGTGACCAGACCATGGGGGTATTAACACAGTGACCAGACCATGGGGGTATTAACACAGTGACCAGACCATGGGGGTAATAACACAGTGGTCAGACCATGGGGGTAATAACACAGTGACCAGACCATGGGGGTAATAACACAGTGACCAGACCATGGGGGTAATAACACAGTGACCAGACCATGGGGGTATTAACACAGTGACCAGACCATGGGGGTAATAACACAGTGGTCAGACCATGGGGGTAATAACACAGTGACCAGACCATGGGGGTAATAACACAGTGGTCAGACCATGGGGGTAATAACACAGTGACCAGACCATGGGGGTATTAACACAGTGACCAGACCATGGGGGTAATAACACAGTGGTCAGACCATGGGGGTAATAACACAGTGACCAGATTATGGGGGTAATAACACAGTGACCAGACCATGGGGGTAATAACACAGTGACCAGACCATGGGGGTATTAACACAGTGACCAGACCATGGGGGTATTAACACAGTGACCAGACCATGGGGGTATTAACACAGTGACCAGACCATGGGGGTAATAACACAGTGACCAGACCATGGGGGTATTAACACAGTGACCAGACCATGGGGGTAATAACAGTGACCAGACCATGGGGGTAATAACACAGTGGCCAGACCATGGGGGTATTAACACAGTGACCAGACCATGGGGGTAATAACACAGTGGTCAGACCATGGGGGTAATAACACAGTGACCAGACCATGGGGGTAATAACACAGTGACCAGACCATGGGGGTAATAACACAGTGACCAGACCATGGGGGTAATAACACAGTGACCAGACCATGGGGGTAATAACACAGTGACCAGACCATGGGGGTAATAACACAGTGACCAGACCATGGGGGTAATAACACAGTGGTCAGACCATGGGGGTAATAACACAGTGACCAGACCATGGGGGTAATAACACAGTGGTCAGACCATGGGGGTAATAACACAGTGGTCAGACCATGGGGGTAATAACAGTGGTCAGACCATGGGGGTAATAACAGTGGTCAGACCATGGGGGTAATAACACAGTGACCAGACCATGGGGGTAATAACACAGTGGTCAGACCATGGGGGTAATAACACAGTGACCAGACCATGGGGGTAATAACACAGTGACCAGACCATGGGGGTAATAACACAGTGGCCAGACCATGGGGGTAATAACACAGTGACCCGACCATGGGGGTAATAACACAGTGGTCAGACCATGGGGGTAATAACACAGTGACCAGACCATGGGGGTAATACCACAGTGACCCGACCATGGGGGTAATAACACTCGATCCCTCAGCCGAGCTAAAGGCTAACTGGAGAATAGAGCTAACACAATGTCTGCAGCCAGCCAGCCAGCCAGTCAGTCAGCCAGCCAGCCAGCCAGCCAGACAGACAGACAGACAGCCAGCCAGCCAGACAGAGGAAATCTCTCTTAGCAGTACCTGTATCTAATAAACATTTCCATCCCTGATTCGCCCACATCCCCCCCCACGTGAAATTAAATGTCATGGTTTAAGTGACAGATCTAATGTGGCGATTAGCTGCTGGCTGGCGTCAGCGACCAACTAAAACCTCTCCCTGGCCCGTTATCTCACCCCCCTGGACCCGATGGAGAGGGCAGGAAGCTGGGGTACAGGAGAAGGGGAGAGGGCAGGAAGCTGGGGTACAGGAGAAGGGGAGAGGGCAGGAAGCTGGGGTACAGGAGAAGGGGAGAGGGCAGAAAGCTGGGGTACAGGAGAAGGGGAGAGGGCAGAAAGCTGGGGTACAGGAGAAGGGGAGAGGGCAGAAAGCTGGGGTACAGGAGAAGGGGAGAGGGCAGAAAGCTGGGGTACAGGAGAAGGGGAGAGGGCAGAAAGCTGGGGTACAGGAGAAGGGGAGAGGGCAGAAAGCTGGGGTACAGGAGAAGGGGAGAGGGCAGAAAGCTGGGGCACAGGAGAAGGGGAGAGGGCAGAAAGCTGGGGCACAGGAGAAGGGGAGAGGGCAGGAAGCTGGGGTACAGGAGAAGGGGAGAGGGCAGGAAGCTGGGGTACAGGAGAAGGGGAGAGGGCAGGAAGCTGGGGTACAGGAGAAGGGGAGAGGGCAGGAAGCTGGGGTACAGGAGAAGGGGAGAGGGCAGGAAGCTGGGGTACAGGAGAAGGGGAGAGGGCAGAAAGCTGGGGTACAGGAGAAGGGGAGAGGGCAGAAAGCTGGGGTACAGGAGAAGGGGAGAGGGCAGAAAGCTGGGGTACAGGAGAAGGGGAGAGGGCAGAAAGCTGGGGTACAGGAGAAGGGGCGAGGGCAGAAAGCTGGGGTACAGGAGAAGGGGCGAGGGCAGAAAGCTGGGGTACAGGAGAAGGGGCGAGGGCAGAAAGCTGGGGTACAGGAGAAGGGGAGAGGGCAGAAAGCTGGGGTACAGGAGAAGGGGAGAGGGCAGACAGCTGGGGTACAGGAGAAGGGGAGAGGGCAGGAAGCTGGGGTACAGGAGAAGGGGAGAGGGCAGAAAGCTGGGGTACAGGAGAGGGGGAGAGGGCAGAAAGCTGGGGTACAGGAGAGGGGGAGAGGGCAGAAAGCTGGGGTACAGGAGAAGGGGAGAGGGCAGAAAGCTGGGGTACAGGAGAAGGGGAGAGGGCAGACAGCTGGGGTACAGGAGAAGGGGAGAGGGCAGACAGCTGGGGTACAGGAGAAGGGGAGAGGGCAGACAGCTGGGGTACAGGAGAAGGGGAGAGGGCAGACAGCTGGGGTACAGGAGAAGGGGAGAGGGCAGACAGCTGGGGTACAGGAGAAGGGGAGAGGGCAGACAGCTGGGGTACAGGAGAGTCCTGACCCAGTCCTGACCCAGAAGAGATCAGGCCTTGTCTCAGTCTGTCTAGTCCTGACCCAGAAGAGATCAGGCCTTGTCTCAGTCTGTCTAGTCCTGACCCAGAAGATATCAGGCCTTGTCTCAGTCTGTCTAGTCCTGACCCAGAAGAGATCAGGCCTTGTCTCAGTCTGTCTAGTCCTGACCCAGAAGAGATCAGGCCTTGTCTCAGTCTGTCTAGTCCTGACCCAGTATAGATCAGGCCTTGTCTCAGTCTGTCTAGTCCTGACCCATAAGAGATCAGGCCTTGTCTCAGTCTGTCTAGTCCTGACCCAGAAGAGATCAGGCCTTGTCTCAGTCTGTCTAGTCCTGACCCAGAAGAGATCAGGCCTTGTCTCAGTCTGTCTAGTCCTGACCCAGTATAGATCAGGCCTTGTCTCAGTCTGTCTAGTCCTGACCCAGAAGAGATCAGGCCTTGTCTCAGTCTGTCTAGTCCTGACCCAGTATAGATCAGGCCTTGTCTCAGTCTGTCTAGTCCTGACCCAGAAGATATCAGGCCTTGTCTCTCAGAGTTCTTTTACAGTAAATTCCCAGCTACAACATTAAATAGTTTCATTTCCTCCTCCTCTTGTCTCCTCTTGTCTCCTCTCCTCCCCTCTCTCTCTCTCTCTGTAACCCCCTGGCCTTCTCTAAGCGCTCTGCCTTTATCTATTGACAGTCATTATGTGGAAGTGTTTCTCCAGAGTCAGTCTGTAGAGGATCACAGAGCTAGAGGCACATCTTCTGAGGGGCTGACAGACGACATGTCAGCCTTCTCTAAAGGGCTCTCAGTTTGTTGTCTTGTTGGTTTGTTTAGCGTCTTTTTTCATCTCTCCGTTTCTCAGAGGACTACTGCTACACTTAACCGGCTAAGTCTCACACACACACTACACTTAACCGGCTAAGTCTCACACACACAGACAGACACACACTACACTTAAGAGTCTCTCCTTCCTTTCATAGGCTGTCAGATCTCCCAGCTCTCTCTGGGACAGAAACAAACGTCTGATCATCAGGCGTAAAGGACAGCTACATGTCCACACACACACACACACACACACACACACACACACACACACACACACACACACGCTAACAGAAATAGCGCATAGCTGATTTCCCCTAGAGAGGCTCCACCAGAACATGTATTGGAGGAAGGAGACAGAAGGAAACGTGTCATGTTGATAATATGAAATATCACCACTGCCTTCAAACTGGAATTATTACACACAGAGACAGAGAGAGAGAGAGACAGAGAGAGAGAGACAGAGAGAGAGAGAGACAGAGAGAGAGAGAGACAGAGAGAGAGAGAGACAGAGAGAGAGAGAGACAGAGAGAGAGAGAGACAGAGAGAGAGAGAGACAGAGAGAGAGAGAGACAGAGAGAGACAGAGAGAGACAGAGAGAGACAGAGAGAGACAGAGAGAGACAGAGACAGAGAGAGAGAGAGACAGAGAGAGAGAGAGACAGAGAGAGAGAGAGACAGAGAGACAGAGACAGAGAGACAGAGACAGAGAGACAGAGACAGAGAGACAGAGAGAGACCGAGACAGAGCGAGACCGAGACAGAGCGAGACCGAGACAGAGAGACCGAGACAGAGAGACCGAGACAGAGAGACCGAGACAGAGAGACCGAGACAGAGAGACCGAGACAGAGAGACCGAGACAGAGAGACCGAGACAGAGAGACCGAGACAGAGAGACCGAGACAGAGAGACCGAGACAGAGAGACCGAGACAGAGAGACCGAGACAGAGAGACCGAGACAGAGAGACCGAGACAGAGAGACCGAGACAGAGAGACCGAGACAGAGAGACCGAGACAGAGAGACCGAGACAGAGAGACCGAGACAGAGAGACCGAGACAGAGAGACCGAGACAGAGAGACCGAGACAGAGAGACCGAGACAGAGAGACCGAGACAGAGAGACCGAGACAGAGAGACCGAGACAGAGAGACCGAGACAGAGAGACCGAGACAGAGAGACCGAGACAGAGAGACCGAGACAGAGAGACCGAGACAGAGAGACCGAGACAGAGAGACCGAGACAGAGAGACCGAGACAGAGAGACCGAGACAAAGAGACCGAGACAAAGAGACCGAGACAGAGAGACCGAGACAAAGAGACCGAGACAGACAGACCGAGACAGACAGACCGAGACAGACAGACAGACAGACAGACAGACAGACAGACAGACAGACAGACAGACAGACAGACAGACAGACAGACAGGAGAGACAGACAGACAGATAGAGAGAGCGAGCGAGAGAGAGAGATGGGAAGAAGAGGTCTAGGACATTAAGTCCAGAAAGGTTTTAGAGGGATGAGTGAGGGGGGTAAATGTTAAAGATGAGTGAGGGGGGTAAATGTTAAAGATGGATGAGTGAGGGGGGTAAATGTTAAAGATGGATGAGTGAGGGGGGTAAATGTTAAAGATGGATGAGTGAGGGGGGTAAATGTTAAAGATGGATGAGTGAGGGGGGTAAATGTTAAAGATGGATGAGTGAGGGGGGTAAATGTTAAAGATGGATGAGTGAGGGGGGTAAATGTTAAAGATGGATGAGTGAGGGGGGTAAATGTTAAAGATGGATGAGTGAGGGGGGTAAATGTTAAAGATGGATGAGTGAGGGGGGTAAATGTTAAAGATGGATGAGTGAGGGGGGTAAATGTTAAAGATGGATGAGTGAGGGGGGTAAATGTTAAAGATGGATGAGTGAGGGGGGTAAATGTTAAAGATGGATGAGTGAGGGGGGTAAATGTTAAAGATGGATGAGTGAGGGGGGTAAATGTTAAAGATGGATGAGTGAGGGGGGTAAATGTTAAAGATGAGTGAGGGGGGTAAATGTTAAAGATGAGTGAGGGGGGTAAATGTTAAAGCCATGGTTTGATAAACTCTCCTCGAGATGCTCTGGTCCTGAGAGAATTGTCTCTCCTCCCTCTCAGTCAGCAGGACTAAAGATCCTGGACTAAACTCACAGTAACAAAAACCAGGATATGACATTACTGTGGTAAGAGCACACTGAGGAGACACACTGAGGAGTCACACTGAGGAGTCACACTGAGGAGTCACACTGAGGAGACACACTGAGGAGACACACTGAGGAGACACACTGAGGAGACACACTGAGGAGACACACTGAGGAGACACACTGAGGAGACACACTGAGGAGACACACTGAGGAGACACACTGAGGAGACACACTGAGGAGACACACTGAGGAGTCACACTGAGGAGTCACACTGAGGAGACACACTGAGGAGACACACTGAGGAGACACACTGAGGAGACACACTGAGGAGACACACTGAGGAGACACACTGAGGAGACACACTGAGGAGACACACTGAGGAGACACACTGAGGAGACACACTGAGGAGACACACTGAGGAGACACACTGAGGAGTCAAAGAATACTGTTGTCTAACTGCCGGCCGTTTATGTTACCAGGGAAACACACAGAGCAGCACTCTCTACATGTCTGACCTGAGTAACACATCATTACCTAAGGAAGTAGGAGATGGAAACACACAGAGCAGCACTCTCTACATGTCTGACTTGAGTAACACATCATTACCTCAGGAAGTAGGAGAGATAGAAACACACCGAGCAGCACTCTCTACATGTCTGACCTGAGTAACACATCATTACCTAAGGAAGTAGGAGATAGAAACACACAGACGAGAGGAAATGGATGGATGGAGATATTAAAGATGACTTGTGTCTGCAGTCACCCACAGCACATGGCCTACAGCAGAGCCTGGACCTGCTAGAGCAGTACTGCCAGACCTGGACCCTGGCAGTAAAACCCCACAGCACATGGCCTACAGCAGAGCCTGGACCTGCTAGAGCAGTACTGCCAGACCTGGACCCTGGCAGTAAAACCCCACAGCACATGGCCTACAGCAGAGCCTGGACCTGCTAGAGCAGTACTGCCAGACCTGGGCCCTGGCAGTAAACCCCCACAGCACATGGCCTACAGCAGAGCCTGGACCTGCTAGAGCAGTACTGCCAGACCTGGGACCTGGCAGTAAACCTCAAAAATACTCAGATAATGATTTTCCAGAGAAGATCCAGATCTCAGGGAATTAGACCAAAGTTCTCAATTGGTACAAAATATATAGAGTACTGCACACACTACAATTACTGAGGTTTATATATATATAGAGTACTGCACACACTACAATTACTGAGGTTTAAATATATATAGTACTGCACACACTACAATTACTGAGGTTTATATATATAGAGTACTGCACACACTACAATTACTGAGGTTTAAATATATATAGTACTGTACACACTACAATCACTTAGGTTTAAATATATAGAGTACTGCACACACTACAATTACTGAGGTTTAAATATATAGAGTACAGTAAACACTACAATTACTGAGGTTTAAATATATAGAGTACAGTAAACACTACAATTACTGAGGTTTAAATATATAGAGTACAGTAAACACTACAATTACTGAGGTTTAAATATATAGAGTACAGTAAACACTACAATTACCGAGGTTTATATATATATAGAGTACGGTACACACTACAATTACTGAGGTTTAAAAATAAGCTCAACTGGACACCTTAATGAGGCAGTGAATGAACTGAGAGAGAAAGCACGCAGGCCATTCTACGCTATTAAAAAACAAATTCAAATTGAAATGCTTATTAAATTCAGGCTAAAACAAATGGAATGTGTTATTGAATCAATTGCACTTCATGCCAGTGAGGTGTGGGGTCCACTTGCAAAGCAAGATTTCACCCAACGGGACAAACACCCCATTGAAACCCTGCATGCGGAGTTCTGTAAGATGCTCCTACATGTCCAGAGGAAAACTACAAACAATGCATGCAGGGCAGAATTAGGCAAATATCCACTAATAATAAAAACTCTAAAAATAGCAATTCAGTTTTGGAAACATCTGAAATACAGTGACCCCATCTCATATCATTACCAATCCCTGTAATGCCAAGAGCTGAGCAAAGAAAAGAGTCCCCTTATCCAGCTGGTCCTGAGTTCACTAACCTGTTCTACTAACACACTGAAGCCTCAGTCCCCTCATCCAGCTGGTCCTGAGTTCACTAACCTGTTCTACTAACACACTGAAGCCTCAGTCCCCTCATCCAGCTGGTCCTGAGTTCACTAACCTGTTCTACTAACACACTGAAGCCTCAGTCCCCTCATCCAGCTGGTCCTGAGTTCACTAACGTGTTCTACTAACACACTGAAGCCTCAGTCCCCTCATCCAGCTGGTCCTGAGTTCACTAACCTGTTCTACTAACACACTGAAGCCTCAGTCCCCTCATCTAGCTGGTCCTGGGGCTGAGTTCACTAACCTGTTCTACTAACACACTGAAGCCTCAGTCCCCTCATCCAGCTGGTCCTGGGGCTGAGTTCACTAACCTGTTCTACTAACACACTGAAGCCTCAGTCCCCTCATCCAGCTGGTCCTGAGTTCACTAACCTGTTCTACTAACACACTGAAGCCTCAGTCCCCTCATCTAGCTGGTCCTGGGGCTGAGTTCACTAACCTGTTCTACTAACACACTGAAGCCTCAGTCCCCTCATCCAGCTGGTCCTGGGGCTGAGTTCACTAACCTGTTCTACTAACACACTGAAGCCTCAGTCCCCTCATCCAGCTGGTCCTGAGTTCACTAACCTGTTCTACTAACACACTGAAGCCTCAGTCCCCTCATCCAGCTGGTCCTGAGTTCACTAACCTGTTCTACTAACACACTGAAGCCTCAGGACCAGAACATCCAATCAATCAGAATAAACCAAATTACAACACAGTCAAAACAAAACTACATTGCATATTGGGAAACACAAGCACAAACACAGAGCAAAATGCAGTGCTATCTGGCCCTAAATCGACAGTACACTGTGGCTAACTATTTGACCATGGTTACTGATCAAAACCTTA
This sequence comes from Salvelinus fontinalis, assembly GCF_029448725.1. NCBI lineage: Eukaryota > Metazoa > Chordata > Actinopteri > Salmoniformes > Salmonidae > Salvelinus > Salvelinus fontinalis. Next base: position 792,562 of record NC_074705.1, on the reverse strand, counting down.
GAAAAACCTTGACAAAGTACAGGCTCAGTGAGCACAGCCTTGCCACTGAGAAGGGTAAACATAGGAAAACCTGGCTCCCTGTAGAGGAAAGGCTGTGCAACCACTGCACAACAGCAGAACCTGAGACAGAGCTGCCATTCCTGACAAATTGTCAAAAATATAAAACAATTAGAGAGAGTGTCATTTTCCCAAATTTGAAACCCTTATTCAAGGTTTAAAGACCTCTCTGATGAGAGTAGGCTGCCCGTCCTGTTGGGGGAGGACGCAGAGAGCTGTGGGTTGGCAGCGCACTACATTGCTGCCTGCCATAAGATGAGGGACAGTGTCTGACAGACCAATCAACCTCCACATGCCCTCTACTGTATGTTTATTGTTATTGTTCAATGTGTTGGTTATCTTAACCCTTGGATATTGTTGTTACTGTTGTCCTGTTGACAATTTTGATTTTCATTTTTATATTGTAAATAAGCTTTGGCAATATGTACACTGTTACGTTATGCCAATAAAGCAAATTGAATTGAATTGAGAGAGAGATAAAGAGAGAGAGAGAGAGAGAGAGAGAAAATGAGAGAGATAAATGAGAGAGAGAGAGAGAGAGAGAGACAAAAAGAAAATGAGAGAGAGAGAGAGAGAGAGAGAGAGAGACAGAGAGAGAGAGAGAGACAGAGAGAGAGAGACAGAGACAGAGACAGAGAGACAGAGAGAGAGAGAGAGAGACAGAGAGACAGAGAGAGAGACAGAGACAGAGAGAGAGAAAATGAGAGAGATAAATGAGAGAGAGAGAGAGAGACAGAGAGAGAGAGAGAGAGAGACAGAGAGAGAGAGAGAGAGAGATAGAGAGAGAAAATGAGAGATAAATGAGAGAGAGCGATAAATGAGAGAGAGAGCGAGAGAGAGAGAGAGAGAGAGAGAGAGAGACAGAGACAGAGAGAGAGAAAATGAGAGAGAGAGAGATAAATGAGAGAGAGAGAGAGACAGAGAGAGCGATCCAGTCTGGCCATGTTGATTGTTTTCAGTGAACATCTTTAAAGCAGCCATTGATTTCAAAATCCAACATGATTTCTGGGGACAATCAAATGTTTCCCGGTGAGGCGAGATGCTTTATTTTGTGTTTTGATATTGTTTGTGTCACCGTGAGATTAATTTACTATATTATCTTAATCAAACAGAGGCCAATTTAATTTAATACAAAGTTAATTGCATTGTTCTCCCTAGCTGCTGAATTAATGTTTATTAATCACCTCCATAATTACTTTGCTCATCATGCCTTCAGCAAAGAAGCTTATGTTCATAAACACAAGATGGCTTCATTTTCTATTATTGTTATTTTGTTTTTAATTGAATGATGATAAACTGATTAAAACGTCAAGTGGGGATTTAACTCATACTGGTGTACCTGTGACATCATCACGAAGACAGTCAAATGGCAAGTTCTAGAATCAACAGAACGTCTGGACAAAATTATAAGGATTGATTTACCCCAACATTGCCAATATCTACGCTGAGTGATACAAACATTTGTGTTTGTCTTGTGTTGACATCAACATATCGCTAGGTTAACAGTTATATACAATATGGATAGAGCTAGCTGTGCTAATATTATCTAGCTAGGTTAACAGTTATATACAGTATGGATAGAGCTAGCTGTGCTAATATTATCTAGCTAGGTTAACAGTCATATACAGTATGGATAGAGATAGCTGTGCTAATATTAACTAGCTAGGTTAACAGTTATATACAATATGGATAGAGCTAGCTGTGCTAATATTAACTAGCTAGGTTAACAGTCATGATGGATAGAGCTAGCTGTGCTAATATTATCTAGCTAGGTTAACAGTTATATACAATATGGATAGAGCTAGCTGTGCTAATATTATCTAACTAGGTTAACAGTCATGATGGATAGAGCTAGCTGTGCTAATATTATCTAGCTAGGTTAACAGTCATGATGGATAGAGCTAGCTGTGCTAATATTATCTAGCTAGGTTAACAGTCATGATGGATAGAGCTAGCTGTGCTAATATTAACTAGCTAGGTTAACAGTCATGATGGATAGAGCTAGCTGTGCTAATATTATCTAGCTAGGTTAACAGCTTTATACAATATGGATAGAGCTAGCTGTGCTAATATTATCTAGCTAGGTTAACAGTCATGATGGATAGAGCTAGCTGTGCTAATATTATCTAGCTAGGTTAACAGTCATGATGGATAGAGCTAGCTGTGCTAATATTAACTAGCTAGGTTAACAGTCATGATGGATAGAGCTAGCTGTGCTAATATTAGCTAGCTAGGTTAACAGTCATGATGGATAGAGCTAGCTGTGCTAATATTATCTAGCTAGGTTAACAGTCATGATGGATAGAGCTAGCTGTGCTAATATTAACTAGCTAGGTTAACAGTCATGATGGATAGAGCTAGCTGTGCTAATATTAACTAGCTAGGTTAACAGTCATGATGGATAGAGCTAGCTGTGCTAATATTAACTAGCTAGGTTAACAGTCATGATGGATAGAGCTAGCTGTGCTAATATTAGCTAGCTAGGTTAACAGTCATGATGGATAGAGCTAGCTGTGCTAATATTATCTAGCTAGGTTAACAGTCATGATGGATAGAGCTAGCTGTGCTAATATTAACTAGCTAGGTTAACAGTCATGATGGATAGAGCTAGCTGTGCTAATATTAGCTAGCTAGGTTAACAGTCATGATGGATAGAGCTAGCTGTGCTAATATTAACTAGCTAGGTTAACAGTCATGATGGATAGAGCTAGCTGTGCTAATATTAACTAGCTAGGTTAACAGTCATGATGGATAGAGCTAGCTGTGCTAATATTATCTAGCTAGGTTAACAGTCATGATGGATAGAGCTAGCTGTGCTAATATTAACTAGCTAGGTTAACAGTCATGATGTATAGAGCTAGCTGTGCTAATAGTAATATTAATATAAAACATGTCTAGTTGTCTCTTAGTATTCTCCTCCTCCACTTCCTCGTCTGTCAGCTCGCTCATTCAGTCCATGCCAGCAATAACATTTGCTCGTTGCTTCCAACTGTGCTTGGTATTTTCACTCCTGACTGTGCCCTTTGAATCGGTCTTTTAATAAATGTCTGAGTAGCATACAGAGAAACAGATGGTTTTGGGAACACTTTGGCTAATTCATGTCACGCTGCAGAGACTTTCCTAATAAGCATGTTTTCTGGCGTGGATACAGGGACAGAGAGAGAGAGCAGGGTGGATGCTACTGCAATGCCGATCCATGGTTGTTTGTTTGTTTGTTTGTTTACTTGTGCAGTTTTTGTTATTTTGATGTTATTTATGGTGTTTTGTAGGAGGGTGTGTGAAGGACTAATTACTGGGGAAATAACAAGGACTTTCTTTGGTTTTAATGATGGTAAACAGAATGTCCCCTACTGCCCTTTACTTCTCTCTCTCCCCTCTCTCCCTCGCTCTCTCTTTCTTTATCTCTCTCTCTTTCTCTCCCTCTCTCATCCATATTATCCCTCCTCTCTCTCTTCTCCCTACTCCTCTCTCTCTTCTCCTTCTCCCTCCTCTCTCTCTTCTCCTTCTTCCTCCTCTCTCTCTTCTCCCTCCTCTCTCTTCTCCCTCCTCTCTCTTCTCCCTCCTCTCTCTTCTCCCTCCTCTCTCTTCTCCCTACTCCTCTCTCTCTGCCCCTTCTTCCTCCTCTCTCTCTGCCCCTTCTTCCTCCTCTCTCTCTGCCCCTTCTTCCTCCTCTCTCTCTTCCCCTTCTTCCTCCTCTCTCTCTTCTCCCTCCTCCTCTCTCTCTTCTCCCTCCTCCTCTCTCTCTTCTCCCTCCTCTCTCTCTCTCTCTTCTCCCTCCTCTCTCTTCTCCCTCCTCTCTCTTCTCCCTCCTCCTCTCTCCTCTCCTTCCTCCTCTCTCCTCTTCTTCCTCCTCTCTCTCTGCCCCTTCTTCCTCCTCTCTCTCTTCCCCTTCTTCCTCCTCTCTCTCTGCCCCTTCTTCCTCCTCTCTCTCTTCCCCTTCTTCCTCCTCTCTCTCTTCTCCCTCCTCCTCTCTCTCTTCTCCCTCCTCCTCTCTCTCTTCTCCCTCCTCCTCTCTCTCTTCTCCCTCCTCTCTCTCTCTCTCTTCTCCCTCCTCTCTCTCTTCTCCCTCCTCTCTCTTCTCCCTCCTCTCTCTTCTCCCTCCTCTCTCTTCTCCCTCCTCCTCTCTCTCTTCCCCTTCTTCCTCCTCTCTCTCTTCTCCCTCCTCTCTCTCTCTTCTCCCTCTTCTCCTTCCTCCTCTCTCTCCATTTGTCAGTGGACACTCCAGGGGATGATATATTGCCCTGAGTACAAACTGATTATCATTGTTTGAACAGATCAACCATCCATTTGAATGACTATGGTCCGAAACACATCAAAGCATTTTGATAAATCTCACTATGAACTTGCTTGGCATGCATCCCAAATTACACTCGATTCCCTATTTGGTGCACTACATTTGACCAGAGCCTTATTTAGTGCACTACATTTGACCAGAGCCTTATTTAGTGCACTACATTTGACCAGAGCCTTATTTAGTGCACTACATTTGACCAGAGCCTTATTTAGTGCACTACATTTGACCAGAGCCCTATGGTGTGCACTACATTTGACCAGAACCTTATTTAGTGCACTACATTTGACAAGAGCCCTATGGTGTGCACTACATTTGACCAGAGCCCTATTTAGTGCGCTACATTTGACCAGAGCCCTATGTAGTGCACTACATTTGACCAGAGCCCTATTTAGTGCACTACATTTGACCAGAGCCCTATTTAGTGCGCTACATTTGACCAGAGCCCTATTTAGTGCACTACATTTGACCAGAGCCCTATGTAGTGCACTACATTTGACCAGAGCCCTATTTAGTGCACTACATTTGACAGAGAGCCCTATGTAGTGCACTACATTTGACCAGAGCCCTATTTAGTGCACTACATTTGACCAGGGCCCTACTTAGGGCACTACATTTGACCAGGGCCCTACTTAGGGCACTACATTTGACCAGAGCCCTATTTAGTGCACTACATTTGACCAGAGCCCTATGTAGTGCACTACATTTGACCAGAGCCCTATTTAGTGCACTACATTTGACAGAGAGCCCTATGTAGTGCACTACATTTGACCAGAGCCCTATTTAGTGCACTACATTTGACCAGAGCCCTATTTAGTGCACTACATTTGACCAGGGCCCTACTTAGGGCACTACATTTGACCAGGGCCCTATTTAGTGCACTATATTTGACCAGAGCCCTATGTAGTGCACTATATTTGACCAGTGCCCTATGTAGTGCACTATATTTGACCGGAGCCCTATGTAGTGCACTATATTTGACCAGGGCCCTATTTAGTGCACTACATTTGACCAGAGCCCTATGATGTGCACTACATTTGACCAGAGCCCTATGATGTGCACTACATTTGACTGGGAGCCCTATGATGTCCACTACATTTGACTGGGAGCCCTATTTAGTGCACTACATTTGCCCGGGAGCCCTATTTAGTGCACTACATTTGACCAGAGCCCTATTTAGTGCACTACATTTGACCAGAGCCCTATTTAGTGCACTACATTTGACAGAGAGCCCTATGTAGCGCACTACATTTGACCAGAGCCCTATTTAGTGCACTACATTTGACCAGAGCCCTATTTAGTGCACTACATTTGACAGAGAGCCATATGTAGCGCACTACATTTGACCAGAGCCCTATTTAGTGCACTACATTTGACCAGAGCCCTATTTAGTGCACTACATTTGCCCGGGAGCCCTATTTAGTGCACTACATTTGACAGAGAGCCCTATGTAGCGCACTACATTTGACCAGAGCCCTATTTAGTGCACTACATTTGACCAGAGCCCTTTGTAGTGCACTACATTTGACCAGAGCCAATAAGGAATAGGGTTCCATTTGGGACGCCCAGCGTTTCCTCTCTCCAGCAGTAAGATGAGGATTCAGCTTCATATAGTTTATCATTGAACCTCTCATCTGATCAACATCATACTTACTGTATAACAAGACCGATTACACGAGCTGAGTACACACACCCTCACACTTACACGGTGCATTCAGACAGTATTCAGACCCCTTGACTTATCCCACCATGTTGGTACGTTACAGACGTATTCTAAAATAGATAAAATAACAAATTAAAAATCTCATCAATCTACAGACAACAACGCATAATGACAAAGCAAAAACAGGTTTTTATACATTTGTGCAACTGAAATGCCACATTTACATAAATATTCAGACCCTTTTCTCAGTACTTTGTTGAAGCACCTTTGGCAGCGATTACAGCCTCGAGTCTTCTTGGGTATGACGCTACAAGCTTGGCACACCTGTATTTGGGGAGTTTCTCCCATTCTTCTCTGCAGATCCTCTCAAGCTCTGTCAGGTTGGATGGGGAGCGTCGCTGCACAGCTATTTTCAGGTCTCTCCAGAGATCAGGTTCAAGTCCGGTCTCTGGCAGGGCCACTCAAGGACATTCAGAGACTTGTCCCGAAGCCACTCCTGCGTTGTCTTGGCTGTGTGCTTAGGGTAGTTGTCCTGTTGGAAGGTGAACCTTCACCCCAGTCTGAGGTTCTGAGTGCTCTGGAGCAGGTTTTCATCAAGGATCTCTCTGTACTTTACTCTGTTCATCTTTTCCTCCATCATGACTAGTCACCAAGTCACGCACAGCATGATGCTGCCACCACCATGCTTCACCATAGGGATGATGCCAGGTTATCTCCATCATGACCAGTCTCCCAGTCCCCCACAGCAGGATGCTGCCACCACCATGCTTCACCATAGGGATGATGCCAGGTTATCTCCATCATGACCAGTCTCCCACTCCCCCACAGCAGGATGCTGCCACCACCATGCTTCACCATAGGGATGATGCCAGGTTATCTCCATCATGACCAGTCTCCCACTCCCCCACAGCAGGATGCTGCCACCACCATGCTTCACCATAGGGATGATGCCAGGTTACCTCCAGACGTGACGATTGGCATTCAGGTCAAAGAGTTCAATCTTGGTTTCATCAGACCAGAGAATCTTGTTTCTCATGGTCTTAGTCTTTAGGTGACTTTTGGCAAACTCCAAGCGGGCTGTCATGTGCCTTTTACTGAGGAGTGGCTTCCGTCTGGCCACTCAACCATAAAAGCCTGATTGGTGGAGTGCTGCAGAGATGGTTGTCCTTCTGGAAGGTTCTCTCATCTCCACATAGGAACTCTGGAGCACTGTCAGAGTGACCATCAGGTTATTGGTCACCTCCCTGACCAAGGCCCTTCTCCCCCGATTGCTCAGTTTGGCCGGGTGGCCAGCTCTAGGAAGAGTCTTGGTGTTTCCAAACTTCTTCCATTGAAGAATGATGGAGGCCTCTGTGTTCTTGGGGACCTTTAATGCTGCAGGAACGTTTTGGTACCGGTCCCCAGATCTGTGCCTCAACACAATCCTGTCTCAGAGCTCTACAGACAAATCCTTCCACCTCATGGCTTGTTCTTTGCTCTGACATCCTGTGGGACCTTCTATAGACTGGTGTGTGTTTTTCCAAATCATGTCCAATCAATTGAATTTACCTCAGGTGGACTCCAATCAAGTAGTAGAAACATCTCAAGGATGAGCCTGAGCTCAATTTCAAGTTTAACAGCAAAGGGTCTGAATACTTTAGTTTTAGTTTTAATATTTTTAATACATTTGCAAACAAAATATATAATAATTTGCATTGTCATTATGTGTTATTGTGTGTATATTGATTAGGAACATTATTATTATTATTTTTAAATAAGGCTGTAACGTAACAAAATGTGTAAAAAGTCAAGGGATCTGAGTACTTAACGAATGCCCTGTACGTGGAAGTCACTAAACAACATCGGTGGAAAGATCTGTTTGACCTGGAAAAATAATGTCTGCTCAATATCTGTCTTGGTTCATAAAGGATTAGTGTGGGCAACTCTGGTGATTTGGTATAATATGAATATATATATAAACATAATCACTGAATACGGTTACATACATCAGCAGACACGATACCGACGATGGTGAAAACGTGTAAAGTTACGGTTAATAAATAATTCATTAATACGTTTTTAAAAAAATAAATAAATTAAAAACAGATTGAAAAACAAACACTGACCTTTCATTTCTGTTCCAGCATTAAAGCATCAGTGGAGGCAAGATAATGGACAGATGGAGAGAGGAGGATGCAAGGGAATGGGCAGATGGAGAAGAGGAGGCAAGGGAATGGACAGATGGAGAGAGGAGGCAAGGGAATGGACAGATGGAGAAGAGGAGGCAAGGTAATGGGCATATGGAGAGAGGAGGATGCAAGGTACAGGGCAGATGGAGAAGAGGAGGCAAGGTAATGGGCAGATGGAGAGAGGAGGATGCAAGGGAATGGGCAGATGGAGAGAGGAGGATGCAAGGGAATGGGCAGATGGAGAAGAGGAGGCAAGAGAATGGACAGATGGAGAGAGGAGGCAAGGGAATGGACAGATGGAGAAGAGGAGGCAAGGTACAGGGCAGATGGAGAAGAGGAGGCAAGAGAATGGACAGATGGAGAGGAGGCAAGATAATGAACAGATGGAGAGAGGAGGATGCAAGGGAATGGGCAGATGGAGAGAGGAGGCAAGAGAATGGACAGATGGAGAGAGAAGGAGGCAAGGGAATGGGCAGATGGAGAGAGGAGGCAAGGGAATGGGCAGATGGAGAAGAGGAGGCAAGGGAATGGGCAGATGGAGAAGAGGAGGCAAGGGAATGGGCAGATGGAGAAGAGGAGGCAAGGGAATGGGCAGATGGAGAAGAGGAGGCAAGGGAATGGGCAGATGGAGAAGAGGAGGCAAGGTAAAGGGCAGATGGAGAAGAGGAGGCAAGGTAATGGGCAGATGGAGAAGAGGAGGCAAGGTAATGGGCAGATGGAGAAGAGGAGGCAAGGTAAAGGGCAGATGGAGAAGAGGAGGCAAGGGAATGGGCAGATGGAGAAGAGGAGGCAAGGGAATGGGCAGATGGAGAAGAGGAGGCAAGGTAAAGGGCAGATGGAGAAGAGGAGGCAAGGTAATGGGCAGATGGAGAAGAGGAGGCAAGGGAACGGGCAGATGGAGAAGAGGAGGCAAGGGAACGGGCAGATGGAGAAGAGGAGGCAAGGGAACGGGCAGATGGAGAAGAGGAGGCAAGGGAATGGACAGATGGAGAGAGAGAGCGTTAGTTCAACCATATGGAAGCATAATGAGCAGCACGTGAGAGTGTGTGTGTGTGAGAGAGAGAGAGAGAGAGAGAGAGAGAGAGAGAGAGAGAGAGAGAGAGAGAGAGAGAGAGAGACAAATATACATAGAGAGAGAGAAACTGAGAAACAGAGAGAGAAAGAGAAAGAAAGAGAGAGAGAGAGAGAGAGAGAGAGAGAGAGAGAGGAGAGAGACAGAAAGAGAGAGAGACATAGACAGAGAGAGACACAGAGGGAGAGAGACAGAGAGACAGAGAGACAGAGAGAGAGACAGAGAGATAGAGAGACAGAGAGACAGAGAGAGAGACAGAGAGACAGAGAGAGAGAGAGAGAGACAGAGAGACAGAGAGAGAGACAGAGAGAGAGACAGAGAGAGAGAGACAGAGAGACAGAGAGAGAGACAGAGAGACAGAGAGACAGAGAGACACAGAGAGAGAGAGAGAGACAGAGAGAGACAGAGAGACAGAGAGACAGAGAGACAGAGAGAGACAGAGAGAGACAGAGAGACAGAGACAGAGAGACAGAGAGAGACAGAGAGAGACAGAGAGACAGAGACAGAGAGAGACAGAGAGAGACAGAGAGAGACAGAGAGAGTGAGAGACAGATAGAGAGAGAGACAGAGAGGTGAAGTGAAGCCCTTTTGCACTAAGTGGTGAGTGAATTAGCCAGTTGGAGCAGATGGAGAGCCAGGCAACAGCCATTAACATTACAGGTCCTAGATAAAGAAGCGGAGACCCATTTTCCCTTTTCTAAAGAGCAAATACAAGACTAGAAAATGTGGCAATGTGAGAACAAAGACTCTGTTCCTAGCTTCCTCCAAAATGTGTCATCTCGTTCTCTCCAACAGGTTTCAGGCTGATTGGACCATAACGGCTAGAAGCACACCTGCACCCCTCTCTCCTCCGCCGTAACTCTGAAAGACGGCCTGTAATTAAGTCTGCGTTCTCCTGGGAGAGGATTCAAGTGGAGAGTTCAGACTACAGCCTGACTCGGGCTGCCTCGGCAGTACAGAGTTATTAGCTGGTGTTTAATTCACCATCACAAAAGAGATAAACCCGGTGCATAGATCCTGTCATTAACTCTGTTAACCCTGCTCCTATTCAGACGCACCTGAAAGACTCTGCTTATAATGACTTCTGTCATCTGGCTCCAGCGCTCTCTTGCTCGTCACCCATCATCTTTTCTCTCTCCACCGTCTCTCTGAGTCTGCTCTCTCCCTCTCTGGAGAATATAAGATCTGAGTCTAGTCTCTCTGGAAAATATAAGATCTGAGTCTGGTCTCTCTCTCTCTGGAGAATATAAGATCTGAGTCTGGTCTCTCTGGAAAATATAAGATCTGAGTCTGGTCTCTCTGGAGAATATAAGATCTGAGTCTGGTCTCTCTCTGGAGAATATAAGATCTGAGGCTGGTCTCTCAATTCAATTCAATTCAATTTGCTTTATTGGCATGACGTAACAATGTACATATTGCCAAAGCTTATTTACAATATAAAAATGAGAATCAAAATGGTCAACGGGACAACAGTAACAACAATAACTAAGTGTCAAAATAACCATACATTCAACAATAACAATAAACATACAGTAGAGGACATGTGCAGGTTGATTGGTCTGTCAGACACTGTCCCTCAACTTATGGCAGGCAGCAATGTAGTGCGCTGCCAACCCACAGCTCTCTGCGTCCTCCCCCAACAGGACGGGTAGCCTATCCTCATCAGAGAGGTCTTTGAAACCTTGAATAAGAGTTTCAAATTTGGGGAAATGACACTCTCTAATTGTTTTATATTTTTGACATTTTGTCAGGAAATGCAGCTCTGTCTCTGGTTCTGCTGTTGTGCAGTTGGTTGCACAGCCTTTCCTCTACAGGGAGCCAGGTTTTCCTGTGTCTACCCTTCTCAATGGCAAGGCTGTGCTCACTGAGCCTGTACTTTGTCAAGGTTTTTCTAAGGTTTTGATCAGTAACCATAGTCAAATAGTTAGCCACGGTGTACTGTCGATTTAGGGCCAGATAGCACTGCATTTTGCTCTGTGCTTGTGCTTGTGTTTCCCAATAAGCAATGTAGTTTTGTTTTGACTGTGTTGTAATTTGGTTTATTCTGATTGATTGGATGTTCTGGTCCTGAGGCTTCAGTGTGTTAGTAGAACAGGTTTGTGAACTCAGCCCCAGGACCAGCTGGATGAGGGGACTCTTTTCTTTGCTCAGCTCTTGGTATTGCAGGGCTTGGTAGTGATATGTCTCTCTCTCTCTGGAGAATATAAGATCTGAGTATGGTCTCTCTGGAGAATATAAGATCTGAGTATGGTCTCTCTCTCTCTGGAGAATATAAGATCTGAGTCTGGTCTCTCTGGAGAATATAATATCGGAGTATGGTCTCTCTCTCTCTGGAGAATATAAGATCTGAGTCTGGTCTCTGTGGAGAATATAAGATCTGAGTATGGTCTCTCTCTCTCTGGAGAATATAAGATCTGAGTCTGGTCTCTCTCTCTGGAGAATATAAGATCTGAGTATGGTCTCTCTCTCTCTGGAGAATATAAGATCTGAGTCTGGTCTCTCTGGAGAATATAATATCGGAGTATGGTCTCTCTCTCTCTGGAGAATATAAGATCTGAGTCTGGTCTCTGTGGAGAATATAAGATCTGAGTATGGTCTCTCTCTCTCTGGAGAATATAAGATCTGAGTCTGGTCTCTCTGGAGAATATAATATCGGAGTATGGTCTCTCTCTCTCTGGAGAATATAAGATCTGAGTATGGTCTCTCTCTCTGGAGAATATAAGATCTGAGTATGGTCTCTCTCTCTGGAGAATATAATATCGGAGTATGGTCTCTCTCTCTCTGGAGAATATAATATCGGAGTATGGTCTCTCTCTCTCTGGAGAATATAATATCGGAGTCTGGTCTCTCTCTCTCTGGAGAATATAAGATCTGAGTCTGGTCTCTCTCTCTCTGGAGAATATAAGATCTGAGTCTGGTCTCTCTCTGGAGAATATAAGATCTGAGTCTGGTCTCTCTGGAGAATATAAGATCGGAGTCTGGTCTCTCTGGAGAATATAAGATCTGAGTCTGGTCTCTCTCTCTCTCTGGAGAATATAAGATCTGAGTCTGGTCTCTCTCCTTCTCTCTCCTCGGACTAAACATTTAACAAGAATCAACAATCACCACGGCAATAGAACAACCAGTAAGAAGAAAACCTGACAGGCCAGAAGAGCTCAACGTTATGAGTCATTTGAACAGACAAGCCGACGCTCTAAATATCAAACATGTTTTATGAATGTCTTTTGGATCTCAAATAACACGGTTCTGATGGAATAGGTGGAAAGGGAAGAGAGAATTGTTCTATTCTGAAGGAGAACGGTAGTAGTTTGGGTCAACAGTTTCTACTGTCCACTCGGTTTCTGTAGGAGGGATCAAAACACATAGAGAATAAAATACCTTTCCAGAAGACTGTCTGCCAGCAGAAGAGAGAAATGAAGGTTGGAATGAGAGAGAGACAGAGAAAGACAGGCAGAGAGAGAACAAGAGAGGGGAGAGCAAGAGAGAGAGAGACAGAGAGACAGAGAGAGAGAGACAGAGAGAGACAGAAAGAGAGAGACACAGAGACAGAGAGAGAGACAGAGAGAGAGAGAGAGAAAGAGAGACAGAGAGAGAGAGACACAGAGACAGAGAGAGAGAGAGAGAGACAGAGAGAGACAGAGAGACAGAGAGAGAGACAGAGAGAGAGAGACGGAGAGAGAGAGACGGGCAGAGAGAGAGACGGGCAGAGAGAGAGACGGGCAGAGAGAGAACAAGAGAGGGGAGAGCACGAAAGAGAGAGAGACATAGAGAGAGAGAGAGAGAGAGAGAGAGACAGAGAAAGAGAGAGACAGAGAGAGACAGAGAAAGAGAGAGACAGAGAAAGAGAGAGACAGAGAGAGAGAGAAAGAGAGAGACAGAGAGAGAGAGACAGAGAAAGAGAGAGACAGAGAGAGAGAGAGACAGAGAAAGAGAGAGACAGAGAAAGAGAGAGACAGAGAGTGTGGTGGTGGTGAATCAGTATCACCATGGGCTCCTCATCCAGATCAGATTCAGTTGAACTGTTCTTTGTTTTCTACCTGCGTCACTTGTTTTGATTCAGTGGAAACGAGGCCGAGAAACAAAGCAAAAGCCATAATCAGACAAATAATCCACTAACAACCTTTTTCTCCAGAGTTCCCAGCGTGGGTACTATCTGTGTTTTATGGGGAAATTGGTTTATAACAGATATGAGATGTAATCTGTAGAGAATAAACTAATATAACCTTTCTGCTGCATGCTACGGCTGTGTGATACCATCACAGAAAAAAGGCTCTGGCAAAGAAATGGGAAAGGAAGCGTGATCGGAGTCCCAACGGCCTGAATGCACTCGCTGGCCTCGGGAACAAGAAGGGAGGGAGGGAGAGTTATGGAGAGGGGCTGCTGTGGATTCATAACATCGCTGGCCTCGGGAACAAGACGGGAGGGAGGGAGAGTTATGGAGAGGGGCTGCTGTGGGATTCATAACATCGCTGGCCTCGGGAACAAGACGGGAGGGAGGGAGAGTTATGGAGAGGGGCTGCTGTGGGATTCATAACATCGCTGGCCTCGGGAACGAGACGGGAGGGAGGGAGAGTTATGGAGAGGGGCTGCTGTGGGATTCATAACATCGCTGGCCTCGGGAACGAGACGGGAGGGAGGGAGAGTTATGGAGAGGGGCTGCTGTGGATTCATAACATCGCTGGCCTCGGGAACGAGACGGGAGGGAGGGAGAGTTATGGAGAGGGGCTGCTGTGGGATTCATAACATCGCTGGCCTCGGGAACGAGACGGGAGGGAGGGAGAGCTATGGAGAGGGGCTGCTGTGGGATTCATAACATCGCTGGCCTCGGGAACGAGACGGGAGGGAGGGAGAGCTATGGAGAGGGGCTGCTGTGGATTCATAACATTGTGTAGCTGGTCCCGATCCAGAAAGAGATCCAAGGTGTATTTTTAGTATTTCAGGGAAGACGGACGTTTCATCCTAAACGGCTGCTGTGGGATATATGATCATAGGCTCCATCTCCCTCCTATCCTCCTGTCCTAAACGGTACCCTATCCTCCTGTCCTAAACGGTACCCTATCTTCCTGTCCTAAACGGTACCCTATCCTCCTGTCCTAAACGGTACCCTTTCCTCCTGTCCTAAACGGTACCCTATCCTCCTGTCCTAAACGGTACCCTATCCTCCTGTCCTAGCGGTACCCTATCCTCCTGTCCTAAACGATACCCTATCCTCCTGTCCTAAACGGTACCCTATCCTCCTGTCCTAAACGGTACCCTATCCTCCTGTCCTAAACGGTACCATATCCTCCTGTCCTAAACGGTACCCTATCCTCCTGTCCTAAACGGTACCATATCCTCCTGTCCTAAACGGTACTCTATCCTCCTGTCCTAAACGGTACCCTATCCTCCTGTCCTAAACGGTACCATATCCTCCTGTCCTAAACGGTACCCTATTCTCCTGTCCTAAACGGTACCCTATTCTCCTGTCCTAAACGGTACCCTATCCTCCTGTCCTAAAGGTACCCTATCCTCCTGTCCTAAACGGTACCCTATTCTCCTGTCCTAAACGGTACCCTATCCTCCTGTCCTAAACGGTACCCTATCATCCTGTCCTAAAGGTACCCTATCCTCCTGTCCTAAACGGTACCCTATCTCCTGTCCTAAACGGTACCCTATCCTCCTGTCCTAAACGGTACCCTATTCTCCTGTCCTAAACGGTACCCTATCCTCCTGTCCTAAACGGTACCCTATCCTCCTGTCCTAAACGGTACCCTATCCTCCTGTCCTAAAGGTACCCTATCCTCCTGTCCTAAACGGTACCCTATTCTCCTGTCCTAAACGGTACCCTATCCTCCTGTCCTAAACGGTACCCTATCATCCTGTCCTAAAGGTACCCTATCCTCCTGTCCTAAACGGTACCCTATCTCCTGTCCTAAACGGTACCCTATCCTCCTGTCCTAAACGGTACCCTATTCTCCTGTCCTAAACGGTACCCTATCCTCCTGTCCTAAACGGTATCCTATCCTCCTGTCCTAAACGGTACCCTATCATCCTGTCCTAAACGGTACCCTATCCTCCTGTCCTAAACGGTACCCTATCCTCCTGTCCTAAACGGTACCCTATCCTCCTATCCTAAACGGTACCCTATCCTCCTGTCCTAAACGGTACCCTATCCTCCTGTCCTAAACGGTACCCTATCCTCCTGTCCTAAACGGTACCCTATCCTCCTGTCCTAAACGGTACCCTATTCTCCTGTCCTAAACGGCATCCTATGGTAAATGGTACCCTATTCCCTGTCCTAAACGGCATCCTATGGTAAATGGTACCCTATTCCCTGTCCTAAACGGCATCCTATGGTAAATGGTACCCTATTCCCTGTCCTAAACAGCATCCTATGGTAAATGGTACCCTATTCCCTGTCCTAAACGGCATCCTAAATGGTACCCAATTCCCTACACAGTGCACTACTGTTGACCAGAGCCAGTATCTGGCCTGGGCCCTGTTTCCCGATAGAACTCAGGCTTACGGGTCTGTTAACACTGCATCCTCCCTTAATAGTACAATTATTCCACAATACTGACCACAGATCAGCTCCTACGAGACATCACCCATGACTACCAATATTGACAGGTCTTGTTCTACCGCTACACACTATGACAACGCAGGAAGTAAAGGTTCGACACATCGTGAAAAATACTGAATACGGAGGCAGAAGCTACAGTCGGAAGCAACGTACAACCAGCTAAATAAAACTCATTCGAATGAACAATAAATGTATTTTAATATCAATATAGGCCTGTACGTATTTATCTTTTAATGCAGTCGTGTCGCTTTCCATCTGAATCATCTTATGTCCTTCGCTTGTTTGCATCAAATGCAAAAGACATTGGTAACTACTTTGTATTTTTGTAGTCGCGTTCTTTCTGAAGTTATCGGAGGTCACAGCAAGACAGATAAGAGTCTTGATTTTTGTGTTTAACGGAGAACTTGTGGGTATAAAGTGACGGGGAACGGACTTACTGACCTGTTCTACTGGTCCGATGCAGTCGGTAAATAACCACTTACTGACCTGTTCTACTGGTCTGATGCAGTCGGTAAATAACCACTTACTGACCTGTTCTACTGGTCCGATGCAGTCGGTAAATAACCACTTACTGACCTGTTATACTGGTCTGATGCAGTCGGTAAATAACCACTTACTGACATGTTATACTGGTCTGATGCAGTCGGTAAATAACCAATTACTGTAGCTGTTCTACTGGTATGATGCAGTCGGTAAATGACCACTTACTGACATGTTCTACTGGTCTGAAGCAGTCGGTAAATAACCATGTACTGACATGTTCTACTGGTCTTAAGCAGTCGGTAAATGACCACTTACTGACATGTTCTACTGGTCAGATGCAGTCGGTAAATAACCACTTACTGACCTGTTCTACTGGTCTGATGCAGTCGGTAAATAACCACTTACTGACCTGTTCTACTGGTCTGATGCAGTCGGTAAATAACCACTTACTGACCTGTTCTACTGGTCTGATGCAGTCGGTAAATAACCACTTACTGACCTGTTCTACTGGTCTGATGCAGTCGGTAAATAACCACTTACTGACCTGTTCTACTGGTCTGATGCAGTCGGTAAATAACCACTTACTGACCTGTTCTACTGGTCTGATGCAGTCGGTAAATAACCACTTACTGACCTGTTCTACTGGGCTGATGCAGTCGGTAAATGACCACTTACTGACATGTTCTACTGGTCTGATGCAGTCGGTAAATAACCACTTACTGACCTGTTCTACTGGTCTGATGCAGTCGGTAAATAACCACTTACTGACCTGTTCTACTGGTCTGATGCAGTCGGTAAATAACCACTTACTGACCTGTTCTACTGGTCTGATGCAGTCGGTAAATAACCACTTACTGACCTGTTCTACTGGGCTGATGCAGTCGGTAAATAACCACTTACTGACCTATTCTACTGGGCTGATGCAGTCGGTAAATAACCACTTACTGACCTGTTCTACTGGTCTGATGCAGTCGGTAAATAACCACTTACTGACCTGTTCTACTGGGCTGATGCAGTCGGTAAATAACCACTTACTGACCTGTTCTACTGGGCTGATGCAGTCGGTAAATAACCACTTACTGACCTGTTCTACTGGGCTGATGCAGTCGGTAAATAACCACCTGTTCTACTGGTCTGATGCAGTCGGTAAATAACCAGCCTTTTCTAGAGCTACTTTAGTAACCATGGTTTTGGGCAACAGCTCGGAGATTTGACGACGCTCCTACGAAGGATCTAACGAGGAACTGAGACGTAAGATGCCTTTGGGAAAGCGGGCCCTGGACTGGGAGAGGTACTGAACCAGCTCAGATAACCTGACTACTGGATCAATCAAAAACTCCCTTTTATCACAGAGTTTCAAACGGCCCACAGTATCACTGGCTTGTTCCTGCCCCCATCCCTCCCTCCCTTCATCCACCCTCCCTCCTCCCTCCAGCCCCATCCCTCCCTCCTCCCTCCAGCCCCGTCCCTCCTTCCATCCCTCCCTCCTCCCTCCAGCCCCATCCCTCCTTCCATCCCTCCCTCCTCCCTCCAGCCCCATCCCTCCTTCCATCCCTCCCTCCACCCTCCAGCCCCATCCCTCCTTCCATCCCTCCCTCCTTCCATCCAGCCCCGTCCCTCCTTCCATCCCTCCCTCCATCCAGCCCCATCCCTCCCTCCATCCCTCCCTCCATCCAGCCCCATCCCTCCCTCCATCCCTCCCTCCATCCAGCCCCGTCCCTCCTTCCATCCCTCCCTCCATCCAGCCCCATCCCTCCCTCCATCCCTCCCTCCATCCAGCCCCATCCCTCCCTCCATCCCTCCCTCCATCCAGCCCCATCCCTCCCTCCATCCAGCCCCATCCCTCCCTCCATCCCTCCCTCCATCCAGCCCCATCCCTCCCTCCATCCCTCCCTCCATCCAGCCCCATCCCTCCCTCCATCCCTCCCTCCATCCAGCCCCATCCCTCCCTCCATCCCTCCCTCCATCCAGCCCCGTCCCTCCTTCCATCCCTCCCTCCTTCCATCCAGCCCCGTCCCTCCCTCCATCCCTCCCTCCATCCAGCCCCATCCCTCCCTCCATCCCTCCCTCCATCCAGCCCCATCCCTCCCTCCATCCCTCCCTCCATCCAGCCCCGTCCCTCCTTCCATCCCTCCCTCCATCCAGCCCCATCCCTCCCTCCCTCCATCCAGCCCCATCCCTCCCTCCATCCAGCCCCGTCCCTCCTTCTATCCCTCCCTCCATCCAGCCCCATCCCTCCCTCCATCCCTCCCTCCATCCAGCCCCGTCCCTCCTTCCATCCCTCCCTCCATCCAGCCCCATCCCTCCCTCCCTCCATCCAGCACCATCCCTCCCTCCATCCCTCCCTCCCTCCTTCCATCCAGCCCCGTCCCTCCTTCCATCCCTCCTTCCATCCAGCCCCGTCCCTCCTTCCATCCCTCCCTCCATCCAGCCCCATCCCTCCCTCCATCCCTCCCTCCATCCAGCACCATCCCTCCCTCCATCCCTCCCTCCCTCCTTCCATCCAGCCCCGTCCCTCCTTCCATCCCTCCCTCCATCCAGCCCCGTCCCTCCTTCCATCCCTCCCTCCATCCAGCCCCATCCCTCCCTCCATCCCTCCCTCCATCCAGCCCCATCCCTCCCTCCATCCCTCCCTCCATCCCTCCCTCCATCCCTCCCTCCATCCAGCCCCATCCCTCCCTCCATCCCTCCCTCCATCCCTCCCTCCATCCATCCCTCCATCCAGCCCCGTCCCTCCTTCCATCCCTCCCTCCTTCCATCCAGCCCCATCCGTCCCTCCCTCCTTAACTCTTATGAGCCAGACCCAGTACATCAGAGATGACTGGTAAACTCTTAGTGCTAACCCATCAAAGGTGTTGACGGGGGGGGGTGGGGGGGGGGGGGGGGTGTCTGAGTGTGCCGCCATCTTAGCACAACCTGATATCCATTACTATTGAACACACCGCCAAAGAGCACAGGGACATCAGAGAGAGTCACGACGACTCCAGAGGTGAGAGCGGAGAGAGGGAGGGAGGGAGGGAGGGGTACTACAGAGGTCACTTAGTGTGTATCAGAGCAGTCTTTCAGCAGGGAGGGAGGGAGGGAGGGAGGGAGGGAGGGAGGGAGGGAGGGAGGGGTACTACAGAGGTCACTTAGTGTGTATCAGAGCAGTCTTTCAGCAGGACTCCTGCATATCAAAGGCTTCTCCCTGCTGGCTGGCCGGGATGAGCCGTGTGCATCAGACTAAAGTAATGCTTCTCCTCTGACGTAGCTAAAGAACCACTGTGGAGCGGGAGGGAGGGGGGGGGGGGGTGGAGGAGTATCTTACTCCTTTCAACCCCGCGCCATCAACTCCCCTCGGACTCTTTACAGCCCTGAACCCCTCTCCCTCTCTCTGATGAGCGGAGGGAGGGAGGAACAAAGGGAAACTCCTCCAATCCCTCTTCTCTGATCTCTCTAAACCAGGGACTTCAACATGTTGCCTCAGATTGCCATGTTCCCCCCCCCACCACCCAAGAGGGAACGATAGAGAGAGAGAGAGAGAGAGAGAGAGAGAGAGAGAGAGAGAGAGAGAGAGAGAGAGAGAGAGAGAGAGAGAGAGAGAGAGAGAGAGAGAGAGAGAGAGAGAGAGAGAGAGAGAGAGAGAGAGAGAGAGAGAGAGAGAGAGAGAGAGAGAGAGAGAGAGAGAGAGAGAGAGAGAGGAGGTGAGGAGGAGAGGAAAGGAGGAGGTGAGGAGGAGAGGAGGAGATGAGAGGAAAGGAGGAGGTGAGGAAAGGAGGAGGTGAGGAAATGTGGAGGTGAGGAAAGGAGAAGGTGAGGAAAGGAGAAGGTGAGGAAAGGAGGAGGTGAGGAAAGGAGGAGGTGAGGAAAGGAGGAGGTGAGGAGGAGAGGTGAGGAACATTCATCTACTGTAATAGGTCACAATTACACCTGATTCATCTGCTATAGGACCTGAGTACTGTCTCTAAATCACTGAGGAGAGGAGGAGGAGAGGAGAGAACGTGAGGAAAGGAGGAGGTGAGGAAAGGTGGAGGTGAGGAGGAGAGGAGGAGATGAGAGGAAATGAGAAGGTGAGGAAAGGAGGAGGTGAGGAAATGTGGAGGTGAGGAGGAGAGGAGGTGAGGAAAGGAGGAGGTGAGGAAAGGAGGAGGTGAGGAAAGGAGGAGGTGAGGAAAGGAGGAGGTGAGGAGGAGAGGAGGAGATGAGAGGAAAGGAGAAGGTGAGGAAAGGAGAAGGTGAGGAAAGGAGGAGGTGAGGAAAGGAGGAGGTGAGGAGGAGAGGAGGAGATGAGAGGAAAGGAACAGGTGAGGAAAGGAGGAGGTGAGGAGGAGAGGAGGAGATGAGAGGAAAGGAACAGGTGAGGAAAGGAGGAGGTGAGGAAAGGAGGAGGTGAGGAAAGGTGGAGGTGAGGAGGAGAGGAGGAGATGAGAGGAAAGGAACAGGTGAGGAAAGGAGGAGGTGAGGAAAGGAGGAGGTGAGGAAAGGTGGAGGTGAGGAGGAGAGGAGGTGAGGAGGAGGTGAGGAAAGGAACAGGTGAGGAAAGGAGGAGGTGAGGAAAGGAGGAGGTGAGGAAAGGTGGAGGTGAGGAGGAGAGGAGGTTATGAGGAGAGAAGAGGAGTTCCAGGCTAACACCAGTCAGTCAGTTAAATAGCAGTCCGTCTCTGTCAGAGTCACAGCTTACTGTAAGTATCCAATCACACTGGGGTATCACTGCCCTGACGAACACTACAGACACACAGACCAGGACGAAGGTTCAGCACTGCAACCAGTCATTTCACAGACTAAACATGGGGAGTCAAATAAGGTGAAAGAAACACCAACTGAGCTTCCCAGACACGCCCTCCCTCTCATCTGAACACCAACTGAGCTTCCCAGACACGCCCTCCCTCTCATCTGAACACCAACTGAGCTTCCCAGACACGCCCTCCCTCTCATCTGAACACCAACTGAGCTTCCCAGACACGCCCCCTCCCCCCTCCTCTGAACACCGACTGAGCTTCCCAGACACGGCGCCCCCTCTCCTCTGAACACCAACTGAGCTTCCCAGACACGCCCCCCCCCCCCTCCCTCTCCTCTGAACACCAACTGAGCTTCCCAGACACGCCCCCTCCCCCCTCCTCTGAACACCAACTGAGCTTCCCAGACACGCCCCCTCCCCTCTCCTCTGAACACCAACTGAGCGGCCTAAAAATAGAACCTCAAGCTAACTGGCTACTGTCGGTTTCTCCTGAGGCAGAAGGACATTAAGATGGCAGGTACATGAGAGACAGAGTTTAACATACACGTTTACTATTCCAGTTCTCTGAATATAGTCAACATACACGTTTACTATTCTCGTTCTCTCTGAATATAGTCAACATACACGTTTACTATTCTAGTTCTCTCTGAATATAGTCAACATACACGTTTACTATTCTCGTTCTCTCTGAATATAGTCAACATACACGTTTACTATTCCAGTTCTCTGAATATAGTCAACATACACGTTTACTATTCTAGTTCTCTCTGAATATAGTCAACATACACGTTTACTATTCTAGTTCTCTCTGAATATAGTCAACATACACGTTTACTATTCTAGTTCTCTCTGAATATAGTCAATATACACGTTTACTATTCCAGTTCTCTCTGAATATAGTCAACATACACGTTTACTATTCTAGTTCTCTGAATATAGTCAACATACACGTTTACTATTCTAGTTCTCTCTGAATATAGTCAACATACACGTTTACTATTCTAGTTCTCTCTGAATATAGTCAATATACACGTTTACTATTCTAGTTCTCTCTGAATATAGTCAATATACACGTTTACTATTCCAGTTCTCTGAATATAGTCAACATACACGTTTACTATTCTAGTTCTCTCTGAATATAGTCAACATACACGTTTACTATTCTAGTTCTCTCTGAATATAGTCAACATACACGTTTACTATTCTAGTTATCTCTGAATATAGTCAACATACACGTTTACTATTCCAGTTCTCTGAATATAGTCAACATACACGTTTACTATTCTAGTTCTCTGAATATAGTCAACATACACGTTTACTATTCTAGTTCTCTCTGAATATAGTCAACATACACGTTTACTATTCTAGTTCTCTGAATATAGTCAACATACACGTTTACTATTCTAGTTCTCTCTGAATATAGTCAACATACACGTTTACTATTCTAGTTATCTCTGAATATAGTCAACATACACGTTTACTATTCTAGTTATCTCTGAATATAGTCAACATACACGTTTACTATTCCAGTTCTCTGAATATAGTCAACATACACGTTTACTATTCTAGTTCTCTGAATATAGTCAACATACACGTTTACTATTCTAGTTCTCTCTGAATATAGTCAACATACACGTTTACTATTCTAGTTCTCTGAATATAGTCAACATACACGTTTACTATTCTAGTTCTCTCTGAATATAGTCAACATACACGTTTACTATTCTAGTTCTCTCTGAATATAGTCAACATACACGTTTACTATTCTACTTTTCTCTGAATATAGTCAACATACACGTTTACTATTCTAGTTCTCTCTGAATATAGTCAACATACACGTTTACTATTCTAGTTCTCTGAATATAGTCAACATACACGTTTACTATTCTAGTTCTCTGAATATAGTCAATATACACGTTTACTATTCTAGTTCTCTGAATATAGTCAACATACACGTTTACTATTCCAGTTCTCTGAATATAGTCAACATACACGTTTACTATTCCAGTTCTCTGAATATAGTCAACATACACGTTTACTATTCTAGTTCTCTCTGAATATAGTCAACATACACGTTTACTATTCTAGTTCTCTGAATATAGTCAACATACACGTTTACTATTCTAGTTCTCTGAATATAGTCAACATACACGTTTACTATTCCAGTTCTCTGAATATAGTCAACATACACGTTTACTATTCTAGTTCTCTGAATATAGTCAACATACACGTTTACTATTCTAGTTCTCTGAATATAGTCAACATACACGTTTACTATTCCAGTTCTCTGAATATAGTCAACATACACGTTTACTATTCTAGTTCTCTGAATATAGTCAACATACACGTTTACTATTCTAGTTCTCTCTGAATATAGTCAACATACACGTTTACTATTCTAGTTCTCTGAATATAGTCAACATACACGTTTACTATTCTAGTTCTCTGAATATAGTCAACATACACGTTTACTATTCTAGTTCTCTGAATATAGTCAACATACACGTTTACTATTCTAGTTCTCTGAATATAGTCAACATACACGTTTACTATTCTAGTTCTCTGAATATAGTCAACATACACGTTTACTATTCTCGTTCTCTGAATATAGTCAACATACACGTTTACTATTCTAGTTCTCTGAATATAGTCAACATACACGTTTACTATTCCAGTTCTCTCTGAATATAGTCAACATACACGTTTACTATTCTAGTTCTCTCTGAATATAGTCAACATACACGTTTACTATTCCAGTTCTCTGAATATAGTCAACATACACGTTTACTATTCTAGTTCTCTGAATATAGTCAACATACACGTTTACTATTCTAGTTCTCTGAATATAGTCAATATACACGTTTACTATTCTAGTTCTCTCAGAATATAGTCAACATACACGTTTACTATTCTAGTTCTCTGAATATAGTCAACATACACGTTTACTATTCTAGTTCTCTGAATATAGTCAACATACACGTTTACTATTCTAGTTCTCTCTGAATATAGTCAACATACACGTTTACTGTTCTAGTTCTCTGAATATAGTCAATATACACGTTTACTATTCTAGTTCTCTCTGAATATAGTCAACATACACGTTTACTATTCTAGTTCTCTCTGAATATAGTCAACATACACGTTTACTATTCCAGTTCTCTGAATATAGTCAACATACACGTTTACTATTCCAGTTCTCTGAATATAGTCAACATACACGTTTACTATTCTAGTTCACTGAATATAGTCAACATACACGTTTACTATTCCAGTTCTCTGAATATAGTCAACATACACGTTTACTATTCTAGTTCTCTGAATATAGTCAACATACACGTTTACTATTCTAGTTCTCTGAATATAGTCAACATACACGTTTACTATTCTAGTTCTCTGAATATAGTCAACATACACGTTTACTATTCCAGTTCTCTGAATATAGTCAACATACACGTTTACTATTCCAGTTCTCTGAATATAGTCAACATACACGTTTACTATTCCAGTTCTCTCTGAATATAGTCAATATACACTTTTACTATTCTAGTTCTCTCTGAAAATAGTCAATATACACTTTTACTATTCTCGTTCTCTCTGAATATAGTCAACATACACACAGCTACAGTGTGGGCGTTTAAGGCACCACTCTAATAGGGTCTTAATAGATTGAAGGAAATGGCAGTTACAGGTTTAAAAAAAATATCAGAGTCAAAAGGGGGTCTCTGTTTCCATCGCACTCCCTCCGTCTTCCTCGCTCTCACAATCCGTCTCCCTCTGTCTGTCCGTCTCTCCCTTTGTCTATCACTCGCTCTCCATATGTCTCTCTCTCTCTCTCCCTCTGTCTGTCTCTCTCTCTCCCTCTCCCTCTGTCTGTCTGTCTCTCTCTCTCTGTCTGTCTGTCTCTCTCTCTCTCTGTCTCTCTCTCTCTCCCTCTGTCTTTCTGTCTCTCTCTCTCTGTCTGTCTCTCTGTCTGTCTCTCTCTCTCCCTCTGTCTGTCTCTCTCCCTTCCTCCATCTGTCTCTCTCTCTCCCTCCCTCTGTCTCTCTCTCTCCCTCCCTCTGTCTCTCTCTCTCTCCCTCCCTCTGTCTCTCTCTCTCCCTCCCTCTGTCTCTCTCTCTCTCTCTCCCTCCCTTTGTCTCTCTCTCTCTCTCTCCCTCCCTTTGTCTCTCTCTCTCTCTCCCTCCCTCTGTCTCTCTCTCTCTCCCTCCCTCTGTCTCTCTCCCTCCCTCTGTCTCTCTCTCTCCCCCTCTGTCGCTCTCTCTCTCCCTCTGTCGCTCTCTCTCTCCCTCTGTCGCTCTCTCTCTCCCTCTGTCGCTCTCTCTCTCCCTCCCTCTGTCTCTCTCTCTCTCCCTCTGTCTCTCTCTCTCTCCCTCTGTCTCTCTCTCTCCCCCTTCTGTCTCTCTCTCTCCCTCTGTCTCTCTCTCTCCCTCTGTCGCTCTCTCTCTCCCTCTGTCGCTCTCTCTCTCCCTCTGTCGCTCTCTCTCTCCCTCTGTCGCTCTCTCTCTCCCTCTGTCTCTCTCTCTCTCTCCCTCTGTCAGTGTATGTGTGCCATTCAGAGGGTGAATGAGCCTAAAGATTCAAGTACCTTTGAACAGGGTATGGTAATAGGTGCCAGGTGCACCGGTTTGAGTGTTTCAAGAACTGCAATGCTGCTGGGTTTTTTTCCACACTCAACAGTTTCCTGTGTATCAAGAATGATCCACCACCAAAAGGACTTCCAGCCAACTTGGACAACTGTGGAGCGTCCCTGTGGAACGCATTGTAGAGTCCCTGCCAAAACTAATTTAGGCTGTTTTGAGGGCAAAAGGGGGACGGTGTAGATAATTTTTTGTCCACTCAGTGTATTCTAGTCATCCTCATATGTGTTAGGAAGGTGTACCTAATGATTTGTCCACTCAGTGTATTCTAGTCATGGCTCATCCTTGATAAGTTCTGTATTATTATGTGTTAGGAAGGTGTACCTAATGATTTGTCCACTCAGTGTATTCTAGTCATGGCTCATCCTTGATAAGGTCTGTATTATTATGTGTTAGGAAGGTGTACCTAATGATTTGTCCACTCAGTGTATTCTAGTCATGGCTCATCCTCTATAAGGTCTGTATTATTATGTGTTAGGAAGGTGTACCTAATGTTTTGTCCACTCAGTGTATGCTAGTCATGGCTCACCGTCTATAAGGTCTGTATTGTTTGGTTGGCCGTTCACTACACTGATGGAGCTGGAAACACATCCATTTCACTGCACCTGCGATAACATCTGCAAATCTGTGTAAGCAACCAATAAACTTATGATTTGATTCCTCTCTCCTCTCCCCTGATCCCGGTGCTGGGTTACGATGTCATTATTAACAGATTGTACAGGATGAACCCCTGCCAGGTGTGACATATCCCCCTTCCTCTCTCTCTCCCTCCTCCTCTCTATCTCCCTCCTCCTCTCTCTCTCCCTCCTCCTCTCTATCTCCCTCCTCCTCTCTCTCTCCCTCCTCCTCTCTCCCTCCTCCTCTCTCCCTCCTCCTCCTCTCTCTCTCCCTCCTCCTCTCTCTCTCCCTCCTCCTCTCTCTCTCCCTCCTCCTCTCTCTCTCCCTCCTCCTCTCTCTCTCCCTCCTCCTCTCTCTCTCCCTCCTCCTCTCTCTCTCCCTCCTCCTCTCTCTCCCTCCTCCTCTCTCTCTCCCTCCTCCTCTCTCTCTCCCTCCTCCTCTCTCTCTCCCTCCTCCTCTCTCTCCCTCCTCCTCTCTCTCTCCCTCCTCCTCTCTCTCTCCCTCCTCCTCTCTCTCTCCCTCCTCTCTCTCTCCCTCCTCCTCTCTCTCTCCCTCCTCTCTCTCTCTCCCTCTGCAAATGACCGTATCCGTCTCCGTTTGTGTCTCGTCACCTCGTGCCCGGTCACCGTGGAAACAGCGGGTTACGTTGTGTTTAAGGCTTAGCGGTCCTCCCCCCCCCCCCCAACCCCTCCGGAGGCGATCATCCGAGGAAAGGTCGCTCACCCTCGATGAGACTGCGCTCCCCTGTCGCCCACGACGACAAAAACGGGGCCAATTAAGCGTGTCGTTTCCAGATGCGGTGGAGTGGGTGGCTCATCTATCAGATTGAGAGTGTGTGTGTGAGAGAGTCAGAGTGTGTGTGTGTGTGTGTGTGTGTGAGAGAGTCAGAGTGTGTGTGTGTGTGAGAGAGAGTCAGAGTGTGTGTGTGTGTGAGAGAGAGTCAGAGTGTGTGTGTGTGTGTGAGAGTCAGAGTGTGTGTGTGTGTGTGAGAGTCAGAGTGTGTGTGTGTGTGTGAGAGTCAGAGTGTGTGTGTGTGTGTGAGAGTCAGAGTGTGTGTGTGTGTGTGTGAGAGTCAGAGTGTGTGTGTGTGTGTGAGAGTCAGAGTGTGTGTGTGTGTGTGAGAGTCAGAGTGTGTGTGTGAGAGAGTCAGAGTGTGTGTGTGAGAGAGTCAGAGTGTGTGTGTGAGAGAGTCAGAGTGTGTGTGTGTGTGAGAGAGTCAGAGTGTGTGTGTGTGTGAGAGAGTCAGAGTGTGTGTGTGTGTGAGAGAGTCAGAGTGTGTGTGTGTGAGAGAGCGTGTGTGTGTGAGAGAGCGTGTGTGTGTGAGAGAGCGTGTGTGTGTGTGTGTGTGTGTGTGTGTGTGTGTGTGTGTGTGTGTGTGTGTGTGTGTGTGTGTGTGTGTGTGTGTGTGTGTGTGCTCATCCATCAGTCTGAGACATGAGAGGCGAGCCTCAAATCCATCAGTCTAGTGTTCTACTGGCCAGGATCCATCAGTCTAGTGTTCTACTGGCCAGGATCCATCAGTCTAGTGTTCTACTGGCCAGGATCCATCAGTCTAGTGTTCTACTGGCCAGGATCCATCAGTCTAGTGTTCTACTGGCCAGGATCCATCAGTCTAGTGTTCTACTGGCCAGGATCCATCAGTCTAGTGTTCTACTGGCCAGGATCCATCAGTCTAGTGTTCTACTGGCCAGGATCCATCAGTCTAGTGTTCTACTGGCCAGGATCCATCAGTCTAGTGTTCTACTGGCCAGGATCCATCAGCCTAGTGTTCTACTGACCAGGATCCATCAGTCTAGTGTTCTACTGGCCAGGATCCATCAGTCTAGTGTTCTACTGGCCAGGATCCATCAGTCTAGTGTTCTACTGGCCAGGATCCATCAGTCTAGTGTTCTACTGGCCAGGATCCATCAGTCTAGTGTTCTACTGGCCAGGATCCATCAGTCTAGTGTTCTACTGGCCAGGATCCATCAGTCTAGTGTTCTACTGGCCAGGATCCATCAGTCTAGTGTTCTACTGGCCAGGATCCATCAGTCTAGTGTTCTACTGGCCAGGATCCATCAGTCTAGTGTTCTACTGGCCAGGATCCATCAGTCTAGTGTTCTACTGGCCAGGATCCATCAGTCTAGTGTTCTACTGGCCAGGATCCATCAGTCTAGTGTTCTACTGGCCAGGATCCATCAGTCTAGTGTTCTACTGGCCAGGATCCATCAGTCTAGTGTTCTACTGGCCAGGATCCATCAGTCTAGTGTTCTACTGGCCAGGATCCATCAGTCTAGTGTTCTACTGGCCAGGATCCATCAGTCTAGTGTTCTACTGGCCAGGATCCATCAGTCTAGTGTTCTACTGGCCAGGATCCATCAGTCTAGTGTTCTACTGGCCAGGATCCATCATTCTAGTGTTCTACTGGCCAGGATCCGTCAGTCTAGTGTTCTACTGGCCAGGATCCGTCAGTCTAGTGTTCTACTGGCCAGGACCCGTCAGTCTAGTGTTCTACTGGCCAGGATCCATCAGTCTAGTGTTCTACTGGCCAGGATCCATCAGTCTAGTGTTCTACTGGCCAGGATCCATCAGTCTAGTGTTCTACTGGCCAGGATCCATCAGTCTAGTGTTCTACTGGCCAGGATCCGTCAGTCTAGTGTTCTACTGGCCAGGATCCGTCAGTCTAGTGTTCTACTGGCCAGGACCCGTCAGTCTAGTGTTCTACTGGCCAGGATCCATCAGTCTAGTGTTCTACTGGCCAGGATCCATCAGTCTAGTGTTCTACTGGCCAGGATCCATCAGTCTAGTGTTCTAATGGCCAGGATCCATCAGTCTAGTGTTCTACTGGCCAGGATCCATCAGTCTATTACTCTACTGGCCAGGATCCATCAGTCTAGTGTTCTACTGACCAGGATCCATCAGTCTACTGACCAGGATCCATCAGTCTACTGGCCAGGATCCATCAGGATCCACAGGTACACCAATTGACTCACATGGTGTCAATTAGCCTATCAGAAGCTTCTAAAGCCATGACATCATTTTCTGGAATTGTCCAAGCTGTTTAAAGGCACAGTCAACTTAGTGTATGTAAACTTCTGACCCACTGGAATTGTGATACAGTGAATTATAAGTGAAATAATCTGTCTGTAAATAATTGTTAGAAAAATTCCTTGTTGTCGTGCACAAAGTAGATGTCCTAACCGACTTGCCAAAACTATAGTTTGTTAACCTGTTTGGGCTGCACGCTGAATATTGAAAAAACTGGAAAATGTGTGCACATTTTCAAACGGCCTCCTAAGAAACTTTTTATTTTCCAATATGCATATATTTACTACTGTTGGATAGATAACAGTCTGTAGTTTCTAAAAAGGTTTGAATTGTTTCTCTAAGTCGAACAGAAATATTTTTACAGCCATTTTCCCAGCCGAATTGAGTTTCCCAAAATGCGATGTGTCTCTTTAAGACCTTCTCTATAAAAGGCCATTTGACTTGGGACCATATTAACACGTCAGAGGCGTACGTCAGACTGTAATGCGGAAGTGAGAATTGAAAGGAGTCGAATATCTCGTCCCTGGACTGAATAACAGAACTTCTTGTGAGAGCTGCGCAGTTAAAATAAAAATCCGGGCGCGAAGGATAATTTGATCTCGGCTTCTGGAACAAGGTAGGTAACGTTGAATATGATGCCTGACTACGATATTATTTGCTACATGTCACAAAATCATCCTAAAGTAGGTTTTTTCAATATACTTTAATTATATTATTGCAATTTATTCTGGACTTTAGATGTGAAACGACGGAAGAATTTTTTGAAGAAACGCTTTCTGGCGCAGCAATGCTACCGTGCTAGCTAACCAAAGAGGGAAATAATTCGTTCTGGAACCCAACTAAAGACTCTACTGGACATTGGACCCCGTTACAACATTCTGATGGAGTACCAAGAAAGATAAGACCCAATTTGGGATGCTTTTTCATATATATGTCGAACTGTTGAATGCTAACGCTGCTAACTATGCTAGGCTAGCGCTTGACTAGAATCAATGCTGCCTTATGCTAGCTTATGATGTTAGCTAATATAACGATATATTGTGTTTTCGCTGTAAAACACTTCAAAAATCGGAAATGTTGTCTGTATTCACAAGATATCTGTCTTTCATTAGTTATCCACCATATGTTTTTCTGAAATGTTTTATGAGGTGTAATTAGTAGCCGACGTTGGTGTATGTATTTTCTCTGGCTACTCCCGGCTGGATTCAGACTGTAGCTATGTATTAGCATTTTTGGGTAGCATCAATGTAAAACTGATTTATAGCTAAAATATGCACTTTTTATGAACAAAACATAGATTTATTGTGTAACATGTTATATGACTGTCATCTGAGGTCGTTTTTTCTGGGCTCTTTAGGTTGGTTTTAGTTTATTTCGGTTGGTTGTGCATGCTACTTCAATCATAATTCATACTTCATAATCATAATTCATACGTGTCTGTCCACTTTTGTATTTGGTGGTGAGCTAACATAAATATATGTGGTGTTTTCTCTGTAAAACATTTAAAAAATCGGACATGTTGGCTGGATTGACAAGATGTTTATCTTTCAAATGCTGTATTGGACTTGTTAATGTGTAAAAGTTAAATATTTTTAAAAAATAGATTTTGAATTTCGCGCTCTGCAGCTGTTGTCATTTTCGGTCCGAGGTCGGGCTTGCACCCCAAACAGGTTAAACAAGAAAGTTGTGGAGTGGTTGAAAAACTAGTTTTAATGACTCCAACCTAAGTGTATGTAAACTTCTGACTTGAACTATATATATATAAAATGACATAGCCAACAACAACATGACTGCAAAGTGGGGCCTTTTCCACACATAGGGAGGAGATAGGGGGTTTAACAGTTATACAGCTGGGTATAGTGGCTGGTATTTACACTCGATGAGCTTGGAGGGAAACTACACACAACTACAAAGGGAATTGATCTTCAAGCTGCAACGCCTGCTGATATAGATCATATGGAGAGGAGAGAGAGAGGGATTCTAACCAGAGAGGAGATAGGAGAGAGAGACTCTAACCAGAGAGGAGAGAGGAGAGAGAGAGGGATTCTAACCAGAGAGGAGAGAGGAGAGAGATATTCTAACCAGAGAGGAGAGAGAGAGGGATTCTAACCAGAGAGGAGAGAGGAGAGAGAGAGGGATTCTAACCAGAGAGGAGAGAGGAGAGAGAGATTCTAACCAGAGAGGAGAGAGAGAGGGATTCTAACCAGAGAGGAGAGAGGAGAGAGAGAGGGATTCTAACCAGAGAGGAGAGAGGAGAGAGAAATTCTAACCAGAGAGGAGAGAGGAATTCTAACCAGAGAGGAGAGAGAGAGGGATTCTAACCAGAGAGGAGAGAGGAGAGAGAGATTCTAACCAGAGAGGAGAGAGGGATTCTAACCAGAGAGGAGAGAGAGAGGGATTCTAACCAGAGAGGAGAGAGAGAGGGATTCTAACCAGAGAGGAGAGAGGAGAGAGAGAGGGATTCTAACCAGAGAGGAGAGAGAGACTCTAACCAGAGATGAGAGAGGAGAGAGAGAGGGATTCTAACCAGAGAGGAGAGAGGAGAGAGAGAGGGATTCTAACCAGAGAGGAGAGAGAGATTCTAACCAGAGAGGAGAGAGGGATTCTAACTAGAGAGGAGAGAGAGAGGGATTCTAACCAAAGAGGAGAGAGGAGAGAGAGAGAGATTCTAACCAGAGAGGAGAGAGAGATTCTAACCAGAGAGGAGAGAGAGAGAGATTCTAACCAGAGAGGAGAGAGATTGATTCTTATCAGGAGAGAAGTGGAGAGGAGACAATAGGAGAGGAGAGAAGTGGACAGGAGAGAAGAGGAGACAAGTGGAGTGGAGAGGGGTGGGGAGGAGAGAAGTGGGCAGGAGAGGAGTGTAGAGAAGAGGAGTGTATGTGTGTATGGCGTGGGTAGCTATCTGGTGTAATCTACGCCACAGCAGGGAAGTTAGTTAGTATGTAAGTGTTGGTTTATGCAGAAAGCCCAGAGTCCTTGAGATGGAATTGATGAGGGGTCTTTTATCCTCCGCCACCCTCTCCAAACTTCATTAACAGACCGTGGTAAGGTATATATATATATTCATCACCGGGACTCATCTTGGGGAATTGGAATGATAGAAACACACATGATGTCAGTCTGAGAGGACGGAGGACCGACAAGGCTGCAGAGAGGGGAGAGAACAGAGGACTGAGGACCGACAAGGCTGCAGAGAGGGGAGAGAACAGAGGACTGAGGACCGACAAGGCTGCAGAGAGAGGAGAGAACAGAGGACCGACAAGGCTGCAGAGAGGGGAGAGAACAGAGGACTGAGGACCGACAAGGCTGCAGAGAGGGGAGAGAACAGAGGACTGAGGACCGACAAGGCTGCAGAGAGGGGAGAGAACAGAGGACTGAGGAACGACAAGGCTGCAGAGAGGGGAGAGAACAGAGGACCGACAAGGCTGCAGAGAGGGGAGAGAACAGAGGACTGAGGAACGACAAGGCTGCAGAGAGGGGAGAGAACAGAGGACTGAGGACCGACAAGGCTGCAGAGAGGGGAGAGAACAGAGGACTGAGGACCGACAAGGCTGCAGAGAGGGGAGAGAACAGAGGACTGAGGACCGACAGGGCTGCAGAGAGGGGAGAGAACAGAGGACTGAGGACCGACAAGGCTGCAGAGAGGGGAGAGAACAGAGGACTGAGGAACGACAAGGCTGCAGAGAGGGGAGAGAACAGAGGACTGAGGACCGACAAGGCTGCAGAGAGGGGAGAGAACAGAGGACGGAGGACCGACAAGGCTGCAGAGAGGGGAGAGAACAGAGGACTGAGGACCGACAAGGCTGCAGAGAGGGGAGAGAACAGAGGACTGACAAGGCTGCAGAGAGGGGAGAGAACAGAGGACTGACAAGGCTGCAGAGAGGGGAGAGAACAGAGGACTGAGGACCGACAAGGCTGCAGAGAGGGGAGAGAACAGAGGACTGAGGACCGACAAGGCTGCAGAGAGGGGAGAGAACAGAGGACTGACAAGGCTGCAGAGAGGGGAGAGAACAGAGGACTGAGGACCGACAAGGCTGCAGAGAGGGGAGAGAACAGAGGACTGAGGACCGACAAGGCTGCAGAGAGGGGAGAGAACAGAGGACTGAGGAACGACAAGGCTGCAGAGAGGGGAGAGAACAGAGGACTGAGGACCGACAAGGCTGCAGAGAGGGGAGAGAACAGAGGACGGAGGACCGACAAGGCTGCAGAGAGAGGAGAGAACAGAGGACTGAGGACCGACAAGGCTGCAGAGAGGGGAGAGAACAGAGGACTGAGGACCGACAAGGCTGCAGAGAGGGGAGAGAACAGAGGACGGAGGACCGACAAGGCTGCAGAGAGGGGAGAGAACAGAGGACTGAGGACCGACAAGGCTGCAGAGAGGGGAGAGAACAGAGGACGGAGGACCGACAAGGCTGCAGAGAGGGGAGAGAACAGAGGACTGAGGACCGACAAGGCTGCAGAGAGGGGAGAGAACAGAGGACTGAGGACCGACAAGGCTGCAGAGAGAGGAGAGAACAGAGGACGGAGGACCGACAAGGCTGCAGAGAGAGGAGAGAACAGAGGACTGAGGACCGACAAGGCTGCAGAGAGAGGAGAGAACAGAGGACTGAGGACCGACAAGGCTGCAGAGAGGGGAGAGAACAGAGGACGGAGGACCGACAAGGCTGCAGAGAGGGGAGAGAACAGAGGACTGAGGACCGACAAGGCTGCAGAGAGAGGAGAGAACAGAGGACTGAGGACCGACAAGGCTGCAGAGAGAGGAGAGAACAGAGGACTGAGGACCGACAAGGCTGCAGAGAGGGGAGAGAACAGAGGACTGAGGACCGACAAGGCTGCAGAGAGGGGAGAGAACAGAGGACTGAGGACCGACAAGGCTGCAGAGAGGGGAGAGAACAGAGGACTGACAAGGCTGCAGAGAGGGGAGAGAACAGAGGACGGAGGACCGACAAGGCTGCAGAGAGGGGAGAGAACAGAGGAGTGAGGACCGACAAGGCTGCAGAGAGGGGAGAGAACAGAGGACTGAGGACCGACAAGGCTGCAGAGAGGGGAGAGAACAGAGGACTGAGGACCGACAAGGCTGCAGAGAGGGGAGAGAACAGAGGAGTGCGAGACAACTGGGGGATGGAGAGGAATTAAGTCCCAGATTTAAGTGCCTGCCTGCCTGCCTGCCTGCCTGCCTGCCTGCCTGCCTGCCTGCCTGCCTGCCTGCCTGCCTGCCTGCCTGCCTGCCTGTCTGTCTGCCTGCCTGCCTGCCTGCCTGCCTGCCTGCCTGCCTGCCTGCCTGCCTGCCTGGCCTGATGGGGGGAGGTTTATGACCCCCATAAATACCTTTCCCCTTATTCCTCTCTCTACTCTACCGATGTGACTATTGAAAAGCCCTTTGTTAACACGGAGAGTATGGTAACATCAAAAGGTGTGGGGAAAGGAGCCATATTTCGGTAATCCAACCAGATGTAAATATGCGTTGGTACTTAATGAATATGATCAGTTGTCGTCTGAGACATGATTACTGATGATAGGACGACATAAACTGTATCTTGGAAAGTCTACACATTCTAGTT
Source organism: Salvelinus fontinalis (assembly GCF_029448725.1). NCBI lineage: Eukaryota > Metazoa > Chordata > Actinopteri > Salmoniformes > Salmonidae > Salvelinus > Salvelinus fontinalis. Next base: position 757,703 of record NC_074705.1, on the reverse strand, counting down.
ATCAGATTCACATGGAATTGCTGTGCAATTTAAATGTTTAAATATGAAACTATTTGTGAAAAGATGAAATGTAACTTTTAGCTCCTAAATGAGAGAATTGGGTTTTCATGAGTGAACTACGCTCAACTCAGTGGCCCCGCCCATGTGAACAGACACGGGTTGTCAACTATGAAACACGGCCCTCTCTCCCAACCCTATATAAGCCCCTTTACGAAAATGTAACTTCCTGTTCCAAGGACGTGAGGACATCCCCACGTTGAAAGGACAAAGACCACCTACAGAACTAAGCCAACATCAGTAAGAACCTAACGCAATTGGCATCGGATCTCAATGTGAAGGTGACGACCTACACGCCGGAAGGATGAATTTCGACTATACCAGCCAGAATATAGCATGAGCTTAAAGTATGGCAACTTGGTGTGAACTTTGAACTCTTATTCACTAAAGAAGTGCTACCCTCTCTGCCCGCTAAACGTGGGCTAGGAGAGGACGGACAGAGTATCCATTCTACCACGCTCCAGTTCACCACTAGACAGTCTTCAGAGATACATGCTGGACCACCCAGCCTCCCATCTACAAACAATCTACCGAAGCGCAGCTCAGAGTAAATATTTATTGCATTCTCCTTTTTCAAATGGGTGGTTATTTAGAATGCATAAGATACTGTATTCACGATAGCATTGCTGCCTACGACAATGGTGCCGTCTGGATTGCTTAAAATAATGAATTTGAAATTATTTATACTTAGTACTTTTGATACTTAAGTATATTTAGAAGCAAATACTTTTAGACTTTTACTTTTTTTAAGTATTATTTTACTGGGTGACTTTCACTTTTACTCAAGTAAACTACTGTCACTTTGGCTGCAAAAGGCCTGGCTTATTTTTTAGGGGGCAATACGGCCACACAAGGGGGGGGGGGGTGCCGCCGTGAAATACGAGACCTGGTGAGAATATTATCAAGTGCTTGTCAAACCGTGAATGAGAGACTGATGAAGTGTGTACAGACCTGCATAAGAAACAGAGCAGAGCTCAGGCTTTTCACGCCATTTATTTTCTCTCTAATCATAATTAGAGAATTGCATCACGCAGCCTTAGAATGTATTAAAAATCTGAACACATAGCCCAACGCTTATATCACGACTAAAGATGAATAAATCTTCAATTAAGCATTTAGGACGATCTGTTTCTTCGTTAACCGTTCAACAGATGCATGTGCAACACTCCCTCAAATCATCTTGGAGAAAATATCCCTTCTATTTTATTCAGCTTTGTTCCATTGTGTTCTTCATACTACAGTGATCCCTCGCCACTTCGCGGTTCACTTATCGCGGATTCGCTATTTCGCGGATTTTCATAATGCATTTTTTTTTTTTTTTTTTTTTGGTGCATTGTGCTCTGCATTCTGATTCGCTAAAAACTCACTCCCGCTTCTTGTATCAAAACATGCTACGAATTGTGCTATCATTTTGTCGTCTCGTGCAGTTATGTGTACGTACATAAAACAGCTTGGCAAATTTACATTAAGTTGGCCAAATTATCTTGTAATTTCGAACATCTCCTAAACCCATAATGGCCACTGAACTTAAGCGAGTAGCTGAGGAATGGGACCCTTTGATGAGCCGTTCATTACAGTTCTCCAACGTAATCGATGGTGGCATGTCGGTGTACAAGGATCTTTTTGCAAAGAAGAAAAAAGAGCGACAACAGCTGCCTATCACTATGTTCTTCTCCCGAACAAACACACCTGCACCGCGGGCTTCAGAAGAAGAGAACACTGCAGAGCGCAGTCAGGATGCAGCGGCCCAGTCTGAAGAGCAGTGAAACGGCCTACACGTGAGTCACTGTATTTGTATACATGTAATAGTTGCTAATTGTAAAAAAAAAATAAAAATAAAAAAAAAATAAGTTTTCTATTTCGCGGATTTCACTTATCGCGGGTCATTTTCGGAACGTAACCCCCGCGATAAACGAGGGATCACTGTATAACAAAAATAATATAAAATAATGCCACGGAAATTCTAAGTAAATCTTGTCTGTCAAATGAACTACATTGGTGTCGCCCACAGCCATTTGACACAGCCAGATCAGGGCCTAACAACAAGGCCATTTGACACAGCCAGATCAGGGCCTAACAACAAGGCCATCTGACACAGCCAGATCAGGGCCTAACAAGGCCATTTGACACAGCCAGATCAGGGCCTAACTACAAGGCAATTTGACACATCCAGATCAGGGCCTAACAACAAGGCCATTTGACACAGCCAGATCAGGGCCTAACTACAAGGCAATTTGACACAGCCAGATCAGGGCCTAACAACGAGGCCATTTGACACAGCCAGATCAGGGCCTAACAACAAGGCCATTTGACACAGCCAGATCAGGGCCTAACAACAAGGCCATATGGCACAGCCAGATCAGGGCCTAACAACAAGGCACAGCCAGATCAGGGCCTAACAACAAGGCCATTTGACACAGCCAGATCAGGGCCTAACAACAAGGCCATATGAAACAGCCAGATCAGGGCCTAACAACAAGGCCATTTGACACAGCCAGATCAGGGCCTAACAAGGCCATTTGACACAGCCAGATCAGGGCCTAACAACAAGGCCATTTGACACAGCCAGATCAGGGCCTAACAACAAGGCCATATGACACAGCCAGATCAGGGCCTAACAACAAGGCCATTTGACACAGCCAGATCAGGGCCTAACAACAAGGCCATATGACACAGCCAGATCAGGGCCTAACAACGAGGCCATTTGACACAGCCAGATCAGGGCCTAACAACAAGGACAACTCAGAGTACACTATTCTGTTCTCCTAAAATAGACTAGATTTTCTTCATATCATGTTTCTTTAGAAATGTTTAAAATAAATATTAAAGTTACTGTGATGTCGTAAGGCGATATTAAATTTATTTACTTTGAGAAAGTAGCTGTTTCCAAAAGGTCTGTCTCGGTGGCTCGTAGACGACGTGTGGAAACCAGGAAGAAGCTAAACCTGGATGTTGGTTAACGATCAAATACACACAGCTGCTCCCCCGGGGGGAGGGGAGGGGAACAGCTTTGGCCCCCAGATGTTGTGGACTCCTCAGGCTGTAACACCTGTATCAGCCAACACCCTCCGGCCTCTGTCAAAAACACGAGGGCACACGAACAAACTGAAAAACAACACACATATGGACGCAGGCCACCTACACACACACACACACACACACACACACACACACACACACACACACACACACACACACACACACACACACACACACACACACACACACACACAAACACACAAACACACACAAAGGGTGTGAACTTTTAAACGAAATTGTGATCCTTAGTGTTAAAAAAACGTTTTTTTGTGTAGATGCAGACAGTAAACAGTATAGTGGGTCAACTTCCCACAACAACAAAGAGTGTGGAAGAGGCTTAACTTCTCCTCTAATTTGGCGCCCTGGAAACCGCCCTGTGACCAGCGTGAAGCGACCCGTGCATGTGAACAGACACCGTGTGACAGCTGAGTGGTGCATCTCACTCATCTCTATAGCCTCTCCTATTCATTGATGATAGGCCCTGCTGTAATGAAGGTACAAGTGACTTAGCAAGACAAGAAGTTGCAAGTTACAGCTTTTGATTGCTGATTGGCCTAGTGTGTTTCCAATTTGGTTGAAATGTTTTAATGTTTAAATGTTCACACCCTGTGTGTGAGTGAGTGAGTGAGTGAGTGAGTGAGTGAGTGAGTGAGTGAGTGAGTGACTGAGTGAGTGACTGAGTGAGTGAGGGAGCGAGGGAGCGAGTGAACGTGCGTATGTGTGTGTGTGTGTGCGCGTGCGTGTGTGAGTGTGTGTGTGTGTGTGTATGTGTGTGTGTGTGTGTGTGTCCCTCCTCCAGTCTGTGTTCTGTCCTGAACCTCTTCATTAATGTTATTAAGGGTGATGCAGCAGAGGGAGGGTTTAATCTGCTGTTCTGTCCTGGGAGACCTGTGGTTAATGAACAACGACTGAGGCTCAAACAGCTCCCTATGTTCCCCATGTAGCCCACAGGGCCCTGCTCTAAAGTAGTGCACTATACAGGGAATAGGGTGCCATAGGGCTCTGGTCTAAAGTAGTGCACTATATAGGGAATAGGGTATAAAGTAGTGCCCTATATAGAGAATAGGGTCTAAAGTAGTGCCCTATATAGAGAATAGGGTGCCATTTGGGACACGAACCAGCACTTAAAAGGCTTCATATTAAATAACAGGATTTTAATTCTTCTTGTTAGAACCTCAGACTGAAGGAAAAACATCCGTTAATTTTAATTTGTTTACGGTTGAACTGATCTAACGAGCCGAAATGGAATTGAGCCTGTTCACAGCTCCTTCTCAGGTAGGAATAAACGTCTCCTTCTCAGGTAGGAATAAACGTCTCCTTCTCAGGTAGGAATAAACGTCTCCTTCTCAGGTAGGAATAAACGTCTCCTTCTCAGGTAGGAATAAACGTCTCCTTCTCAGGTAGGAATAAACGTCTCCTTCTCAGGTAGGAATAAACGTCTCCTTCTCAGGTAGGAATAAACGTCTCCTTCTCAGGTAGGAATAAACGTCTCCTTCTCAGGTAGGAATAAACGTCTTCTTCTCAGGTAGGAATAAACGTCTCCTTCTCAGGTAGGAATAAACGTTGTCTCCTCAGGTAGGAATAAACGTCTCCTTCTCAGGTAGGAATAAACGTCTCCTTCTCAGGTAGGAATAAACGTCTCCTTCTCAGGTAGGAATAAACGTCTCCTTCTCAGGTAGGAATAAACGTCTCCTTCTCAGGTAGGAATAAACGTCTCCTTCTCAGGTAGGAATAAACGTCTCCTTCTCAGGTAGGAATAAACGTCTCCTTCTCAGGTAGGAATAAACGTCTCCTTCTCAGGTAGGAATAAACGTCTCCTTCTCAGGTAGGAATAAACGTCTCCTTCTCAGGTAGGAATAAACGTCTCCTTCTCAGGTAGGAATAAACGTCTCCTTCTCAGGTAGGAATACACATCTCCTTCTCAGGTAGGAATACACGTCTCCTTCTCAGGTAGGAATAAAGGTCTCCTCCTCAGGTAAGAATAAACGTCTCCTCCTCAGGTAGGAATAAACGTATCCTCCTCAGGTAGGAATAAACGTCTCCTTCTCAGGTAGGAATAAAGGTCTCCTTCTCAGGTAGGAATAAAGGTCTCCTTCTCAGGTAGGAATAAAGGTCTCCTCAGGTAGGATTACACGTCTCCTTCTCAGGTAGGAATACACGTCTCCTTCTCAGGTAGGAATAAAGGTCTCCTCAGGTAGGAATAAATGTCTCCTCCTCAGGTAGGAATAAACGTCTCCTCCTCAGGTAGGAATAAACGTCTCCTCCTCAGGTAGGAATAAACGTCTCCTTCTCAGGTAGGAATAAACGTCTCCTCCTCAGGTAGGAATAAACGTCTCCTTCTCAGGTAGGAATAAACGTCTCCTCTCAGGTAGGAATAAACGTCTCCTTCTCAGGTAGGAATAAACATCTCCTTCTCAGGTAGGAATAAACGTCTCTGAGTGGGAAAACACCATGAATACATGGAACGAAGCCTGGGGTCTTTGGGAGGTATTGCCCCTGAACTTAGTCCCACTGATCTTAACCAAGCAGCTGCATGTCACTCATGTTCAATTGACCAATGAGTGTTCAGTATCTAGTGAGTTTGGTTATTGGTCAGGTTACTACAGACCAATGGGTGTAAGGGTTGGAGTTAAGGTTTCATGCAGTGGGAACAAAAGTTACAAGTGTGTGTTTGATTCATGTTCCTGCAAATGAGTCATCAGTTTGTCTCTCTCGCATATAATATTCTGGCAAAATGTTTTGGGGACGCCGGGGCAAACTTGAACGTTGTTTAAAATTCTGCGTTTACTGTGAACACCGAGGCTGTATCTGATTTAAACTACAGTTTTAACAGCGGTCAAGTAGACAACTGTGGCTATTTGATCATAATGTAGGACCTACCAGAGTGGCCGACCATCAAAAACAACGGAGAATAATTCATCACCATAACATTATAACACGGCAATAGCTGTTCTATCATTCAGCCGACAGTAGCAGCCAACGTGGGGTGTTCAATGTAGGCCAACATTCAACGAGACTTTTGAAAAAAGCATTCAGGTGCTTGACATTAATCTGTTTATCCACTTGTCCTTCAGACGAGGAGGGGACTGAACATGTCTGTGTGTTGTTTGATGCAAGAAAACACTTTACAAAATAAAATGTATTATTATTCCCATAACATTACTACAGAACATCTGAAATGATGCTACCCTCTGCCTATTGGCTACCTTCTTTATTCAAGCCAGTCGAAAAATTACAACTCTGCCCCTTTAAGACAAGAACAAAAACTCTTCACCTGAATTGGATTTTCAAAGACATCTAGAAATGTAAACGTTTTGTGTTCTTCCAGGAAGTAACCAGTCCCCTAGAGCTGACTACACACCATCTAGAACTGGGCTAATAACTCACTAACTAGAGCTGACTACACACCATCTAGAACTGGGCTAATAACTCACTAACTAGAGCTGACTACACACCATCTAGAACTGGGCTAATAACTCACTAACTAGAACAGGATATGACCTATAACTGGGCTAATAACTCACTAACTAGTACAGGATATGAACTAACTGATCTATAACTGGGCTAATAACTCACTAACTAGTAGCTGGACTACTGACCATCTAGAACTGGGCTAATAACTCACTAACTAGTAGAGTATATGACCTATAACTGGGCTAATAACTCACTAACTTGTACAGGATATGACCTGATCTATAACTGGGCTAATAACTCACTAACTAGTGCAGGATATGACCTAACTGATCTATAACTGGGCTAATAACTCACTAACTAGTACAGGATATGACCTATAACTGGGCTAATAACTCACTAACTAGTACAGGATATGACCTATAACTGGGCTAATAACTCACTAACTAGTACAGGATATGACCTATAACTGGGCTAATAACTCACTAACTAGTACAGGATATGACCTAAAACTGGGCTAATAACTCACTAACTAGTACAGAATATGACCTAAAACTGGGCTAATAACTCACTAACTAGTACAGGATATGAACTAAATTATCTATAACTAGGCTAATAACTCACTAACTAGTACAGGATATGACCTGATCTATAACTGGGCTAATAACTCACTAACTAGTACAGGATATGACCTGATCTATAACTGGGCTAATAACTCACTAACTAGTACAGGATATGACCTATAACAGGGCTAATAACTCACTAACTAGTACAGGATATGAACTAACTGATCTAGAACTGGGCTAATAACTCACTAACTAGAACAGGATATGACCTATAACTGGGCTAATAACTCACTAACTAGTACAGGATATGAACTAACTGATCTAGAACTGGGCTAATAACTCACTAACTAATATAGGATATGACCTAACTGATCTATAACTGGGCTAATAACTCACTAACTAGTACAGGATATGACCTATAACTGGGCTAATAACTCACTAACTAGTACAGGATATGACCTATAACTGGGCTAATAACTCACTAACTAGTACAGGATATGACCTATAACTGGGCTAATAACTCACTAACTAGTACAGGATATGACCTGATCTATAACTGGGCTAATACCTCTAAATAGTTCAGGATATGAACTAACTGGGCTAATAACTCACTAACTAGTACAGTATATGAACCAATCTATAACTGGGCTAATAACTCACTAACTAGTACAGGATATGACCTAACTGATCTATAACTGGGCTAATAACTCACTAACTAGTTCAGGATATGACCTAACTGATCTATAACTGGGCTAATAACTCACTAACTAGTACAGGATATGACCTAACTGATCTATAACTGGGCTAATAACTCACTAACTAGTACAGGATATGACCTAACTGATCTATAACTGGGCTAATAACTCACTAACTAGTACAGGATATGACCTAACTGATCTATAACTGGGCTAATAACTCACTAACTAGTACAGGATATGACCTAACTGATCTATAACTGGGCTAATAACTCACTAACTAGTACAGGATATGACCTAACTGATCTATAACTGGGCTAATAACTCACTAACTAGTACAGGATATGACCTATAACTGGGCTAATAACTCACTAACTAGTACAGGATATGAACTAAACGTTCTATAACTGGGCTAATAACTCACTAACTAGTACAGAATATAAACTAAACATGGTCAAGCGGCTACATGCAGATCTCTCTTTGATCTCAAAACAAGAGCATCGACTCACGACCACAGCTGTCAACACAGTTCGAAGTGAACGACACAAATCCATATATGGCAATGGTAGATTTGCATATAGGCCAAACTGCAGCTCTGATTGGTTATGAAGCACAGGGCTGAGTAGCGTACAATAGAATCCTAGTCTGATGTTTTCTGCCTACAACAAAATATCCTGTATATCCCATCCCAGCTCCTATATTCCCCAACAACAGTAATAATTGAGTCAGTATATCCCAACTCCTATATTCCTCAACAACAGTAATAATTGAGTCAGTACCTCCCAGCTCCTATATTCCTCAACAACAGTAATAATTGAGTCAGTACATCCCAACTCCTATATTCCTCAACAACAGTAATAATTGAGTCAGTACCTCCCAGCTCCTATATTCCTCAACAACAGTAATAATTGAGTCAGTACCTCCCAGCTCCTATATTCCTCAACAACAGTAATAATTGAGTCAGTACCTCCCAGCTCCTATATTCCTCAACAACAGTAATAATTGAGTCAGTACCTCCCAGCTCCTATATTCCTCAACAGTAATAATTGAGTCAGTACCTCCCAGCTCCTATATTCCTCAACAGTAATAATTGAGTCAGTACATCCCAACTCCTATATTCCTCAACAACAGTAATAATTGAGTCAGTACATCCCAGCTCCTATATTCCTCAACAACAGTAATAATTGAGTCAGTACATCCCAGCTCCTATATTCCTCAACAACAGACATAAAGAACAGGTGGTTTATTCATTCATGTTATAGTTGGTTGATTCAAACTACGAGTTAGGAATGAAACTCTGACAAAACACCATATTTAGGAGATTCAAAAGACTGAAATGTTCTCCTCTTTGATATAAAGAGAGAGAGAGAGAGAGAGAGAGAGAGAGAGAGAGAGAGAGAGAGAGAGAGAGAGAGAGAGAGAGAGAGAGAGAGAGAGAGAGAGAGAGAGAGAGAGAGAGAGAGAGAGAGAGAGAGAGAGAGAGAGAGAGAGAGAGAGAGAGAGAGAGAGAGAGAGAGAGAGAGAGAGAGAGAGAGAGAGAGAGAGAGAGAGAGAGAGAGAGTGTGTGTGTGTGTGTGTGTATGTGTGTGTGTGTGTGTGTAAGCGGTTGTTCATATGACAAACAGGAGAAGGAGAGTGGTAATCATCTGGGAAGAGTAATGTGGAGTTCACAGAGAGAGGGATGAATATTTGATGGAATGAAAACGGGAGCAGAGAGAGAGAGAGATGAGGAGGTTTAAAAGTTTAATGTGGATCCAGATGCTGCTGCACTTAAGTGGGGAGGAAGAGGAGGATGAGGAGGATGAGAGTGATGTGTGCAGCCAGTGGTCTAAATTAGAGGGAAGAACAATGGGCGAGAAGACGGGAGGAGTGACTGTGTGTGTGTGTGTGTGTGTGTGTGTGTGTATCTCTGTGTGGTTGAGGACAACAGGTCCACCAGCTCCACTCTGACAACAACAGTTCTGACAGCAGAGCTCAGGGGACCACCACACACACACACACACACACACACACACACACACACACACACACACACACACACACACACACACACACACACACACACACACACACACACACACACACACACACACACACACACACACACACACGTGAGGAAAGAGACAGAGGACAGACTGTAACCAACAGAGATCCTGTCAGAGAGTCTGAGAGAGAAATAACGGACCTGCATTAACCATGAGCTGTGACTCACAGCCCCGTACAGCGTTACAGAACCCTCCCAGGTCTGTGACTCACAGCCCCGTACAGCGTTACAGAACCCTCCCAGGTATGTGACTCACAGCCCCGTACAGCGTTACAGAACCCTCCCAGGTCTGTGACTCACAGCCCCGTACAGCGTGTTACAGAACCCTCCCAGGTCTGTGACTCACAGCCCCGTACAGCGTTACAGAACCCTCCCAGGTCTGTGACTCGCAGCCCCGTACAGCGTTACAGAACCATCCCAGGTCTGTGACTCGCAGCCCCGTACAGCGTTACAGAACCCTCCCAGGTCTGTGACTCACAGCCCCGTACAGCGTGTTACAGAACCCTCCCAGGTATGTGACCCACAGCCCCGTACAGCGTGTTACAGAACCCTCCCAGGTCTGAGTCTGTTTCTCTCTCCGTGTCTGTAATTCTCCACAGACTTGGAGCCCACTGTTCCTCTATTCATTAACATGAAGCCACTACATCAGACCTGCTGGTTTCATTACATCAGACCTGCAGGTTTCATTACATCAGACCTGCTGGTTCCATTACATCAGACCTGCTGGTTTCATTACATCAGACCTGCTGGTTTCACTACATCAGACCTGCTGGTTTCATTACATCAGACCTGCTGGTTTCACTACATCAGACCTGCTGGTTTCATTACATCAGACCTGCTGGTTTCATTACATCAGACCTGCTGGTTTCATTACATCAGACCTGCTGGTGTCACTACATCAGACCTGCTGGTTTCATTACATCAGACCTGCTGGTTTCATTACTGTAGACATGAAGCCACTACATCAGACCTGCTGGTGTCACTACATCAGACCTGCTGGTTTCATTACATCAGACCTGCTGGTTTCATTACATCAGACCTGCTGGTTTCATTACATCAGACCTGCTGGTTTCATTACATCAGACCTGCTGGTTTCATTACTGTAGACATGAAGCCACTACATCAGACCTGCTGGTTTCATTACTGTAGACATGAAGCCATTACATCAGACCTGCTGGTTTCACTACATCAGACCTGCTGGTTTCATTATTTATAGTATATTTAGTTTGTATTTATTATTCTGAATGTGTTGTATAGTTGTGCTCAGGGCACCATTGTAAATGAGAGTCAATGGATTCCCCTGAAAAAATGTAAGTTAAATAAATATTTAAAAAAATACATTTAAAAAAACACCTGATTCATCGAGGTCGGAAGGAGAAACCCCTCTGTAGAGAATTACACCTGATTCATCGAGGTCGGAAGGAGAAACCCCTCTGTAGAGAATTACACCTGATTCATCGAGGTCGGAAGGAGAAACCCCTCTGTAGAGAATTACACCTGATTCATCGAGGTCGGAAGGAGAAACACTTCTGTAGAGAATTATAACCTGATTCCAAGATATCGTCAAGATAAGCAACTTAAAGTAACATGTCTGGCAACAAACTCTGGGAAAAAAGCAGCGAAGCATTTTGAATGTCGCGGGTCAGAAAGGTGGATAACACAGAGGTCTTTTTAGACTCGGTGAAAACCTTCTAGAGACTTCCGAACCAGACGGAAAGTTCTATTAGACTGAGTTGTACCGTGTTGCTCTGACAAAGACATTGATTTTAGCCTGACTAAACATTCTAGCAGCGGGAAATAAAACACGAATAGTCGATGAGTTGTTTTGAGAACAGCCTCCAAAAGCTCAGGCTGATCTGTCCAATCACATCCCAGGAAACCGCAGGCTACAACACTCAGGCTGATCTGTCCAATCACAGCCCAGGAAACCGCAGGCTACAACACTCAGGCTGATCTGTCCAATCACAGCCCAGGAAACCGTAGGCTACAACACTCAGGCTGATCTGTCCAATCACAGCCCAGGAAACCGCAGGCTAAAACACTCAGGCTAATCTGTTCAATCACAGCCCAGTAAACCGCAGGCTACAACACTCAGGCTAATCTGTCCAATCACAGCCCAGGAAACCGCAGGCTACAACACTCAGGCTGATCTGTCCAATCACAGCCCAGGAAACCACAGGCTACAGCTGTAGGCTACAGTAACAGACGAACCAGGCCAAACTGAAATAACGACATAATAATGACTATACGCTGTTCCCATTGAGGTTTGACCCCAATTAGTCGATTGTTTGATCGTTAAGCTGTTGGTCGACCAAGATTGTTTTAGCAGAGCGGTAAACAAATATATTTATATTCACGCCTATCTCAGTGAATTAATCCATTGCCGAGGCCGAGACTAAAAGCCAATCTATGCTTGATCCGCCGGAGGCTCCCTACGGAGGGTTCGTCGCCGGAGGCTCCCTACGGAGGGTTCGTCGCCGGAGGCTCCCTACGGAGGGTTTGTCGCCGGAGGCTCCCTACGGAGGCATTGTGGCCGTTGGGGGGCCTCCAGAGGCGTGTAGAGGCCGTACCACGTCGCCATGCGCCGCTCGTTGTAGACAGGCCGTGTGTAGCCAATGTGATTAATAGGATGTTTATTTTTAATCAGGATATTTTCTGCCTGCAGACTGCAATGTTTTTATTTGTTGGCTTTATGTCGGCTATTTTTAAAATAGTTGATAATATAAGTTACTTTTAGATTGGTATCATTTTCAGCTAGATAGATGTTTGATTCACCACATTACAATGAGATATGAATACGTTATACATGAAACAGTTTCACAAAAAACGTGCAAATGAATAACCAGAACTGGCACGCAGATCGGTAGAAACGATAAGATGAATTGGCATTCGACATGAGAAAGGTTGCCAACTCCTCGTGTAGCCAATTACCATCCAGGAGAGAAATGGTAGAATCTGAGACAGTCAGCAGGAGCGGGAGGAGAAGAGGTGGGTCAAGTTAAAAAAATACATATTCTGGTTATCTAGATCTCTGGAGCCCTCTTGAGGCATGTCTTATTACATCAAACCATAAATTGAAAAACATCACACAAGCTCAATTTATTGAGCTGACTTTATTAACACATAAGGTGTGTCTATACAGGTTTAAAAATATTGACTTTCACTCGACCAAGATTTTTTTGTTGTTGTCGTGGACAGCCCTAGTTCCCATAGTGATTTACTTAAAACCTTATACTCCTTACACGTATAGATGGGAGAGCAGCACTTCGATATGGGAGAGCAGCACATAGATACGGGAGAGCAGCACATAGATACGGGAGAGCAGCACATAGATACGGGAGAGCAGCACATAGATACGGGAGAGCAGCACATAGACATGGGAGAGCAGCACATAGATACGGGAGAGCAGCACATAGACATGGGAGAGCAGCACATAGACATGGGAGAGCAGCACATAGACATGGGAGAACATCACACAGACATGGGAGAGCAGCACATATATACGGGAGGGCAGCACATAGATACGGGAGAGCAGCACATAGATACGGGAGAGCAGCACATAGATACGGGAGAGCAGCACATATATACGGGAGAGCAGCACGTAGATACGGGAGAGCAGCACATATATATGGGAGAACATCACATAGATACGGGAAAGCAGCACGTAGATACGGGAGAGCAGCACATAGATACGGGAGAGCAGCACATAGACATGGGAGAGCAGCACATAGACATGGGAGAGCAGCACATAGACATGGGAGAGCAGCGCATAGATACGGGAGAGCAGCACGTAGATACGGGAGAGCAGCACATAGACACGGGAGAGCAGCACATAGACACGGGAGAGCAGCGCATAGATACGGGAGAGCAGCACATAGATACGGGAGAGCAGCGCATAGATACGGGAGAGCAGCACATAGATACGGGAGAGCAGCACATATATATGGGAGAGCAGCCTCACTGTAACTGTAGTGTATCCCTAATAGAGCCAGCGTGTTGACTGATGTCTTATGTCAGCTACCTCCACCTGTTTTACAAACACCACTTAGAACAGCCAGACCTGCTGTAACTAGACCAGAACATCCCTAAACAGAGACAGAACATCAGGAGGTCACCAGGTCGGCTGTAACTAGACTAGAACATCCCTGATAGAGACAGACCCTCAGGAGGTCACCAGGTCGGCTGTAACTAGACTAGAACATCCCTGATAGAAACAGACCCTCAGGAGGTCACCAGGTCGGCTGTAACTAGACTAGAACATCCCTGATAGAGACAGACCCTCAGGAGGTCACCAGGTCGGCTGTAACTAGACTAGAACATCCATGATAGAGACAGAACCTCAGGAGGTCACCAGGCCTGCTGTAACTATACCAGAACATCCCTGATAGAGACAGAACCTCAGGAGGTCACCAGGCCTGCTGTAACTATACCAGAACATCCCTGATAGAGACAGACCCTCAGGAGGTCACCAGGCCTGCTGTAACTAGACTAGACCCTCAGGAGGTCACCAGGTCGGCTGTAACTAGACCAGAACATCCCTGATAGAGACAGACCCTCAGGAAGTCACCAGGTCGGCTGTAACTAGACTAGAACATCCCTGATAGAGACAGAACCTCAGGAGGTCTAATGTCAGCTACCTCTCCATCACCTGTTCTAGTGTTCATATACCTGTACTCTCTCCAGTATTAAATACCTTGTTGTCACTAAACAAGGTGCTCCTCTGGTGTGTGTGTGTGTGTGTCTGTGTCTGTGTCTGTGTGTGTGTGTGTGTGTGCGTGCGTGCGTGCGTGCGTGTGCGTGTGTGTCCCTGTGCTGCATGGAGGAGTGGTGACAGGTAGATAATGGCTGAATGAATAATTCAAAATGGTGTCCTCTACGGCACGGTGAGACGGTGAGCCAGCTAGCGGACTACATCACTACACGACCGGAGGAGTAAAACATGGAGCAGCTCTTCAATTAATCAGGAGATCTGGAGTAATAGACAACAACAGAGGAGGAGGAGGAAGTCTCCTGCTGTTTCTGTCTGGTTGGTTAACCTTATTAAAGAGCCACGATGATACTGGGGCACTTCCTGGATCATGATAGTTAGAGAGAAAGAGAGAGACACACAGAGAGAGAGAGAGAGAGACACAGAGAGAGAGAGAGAGAGAGAGAGACACACAGAGAGAGAGAGACACACAGAGAGAGAGAGAGAGAGAGACAGAGAGAGAGAGAGAGAGACAGAGAGTGAGAGAGACAGAGAGAGACACAGAGACACAGAGAGACAGACAAAGAGAGACAGAGACAGAGACAGAGAGAGACAGAGAGAGACACAGAGACACAGACAAAGAGAGACAGAGAGTGAGAGAGACACAGAGACACAGAGAGACAGACAAAGAGAGACAGAGAGTGAGAGAGACACAGAGACACAGAGAGACAGACAAAGAGAGACAGAGAGTGAGAGAGACAGAGAGAGACACAGAGACACAGAGAGAGACAGAGACAATAACAGCAGTAGTTAGCCTGACCTGGTCTGTATGAGCCAAAGGTGTGCGCCAGTCTGTTGAGGAGGTCAGGGTTGTCATAGCGATCCTCGTTAGCCACCACCCAGAAACAGCTCTCGGACATCTCCTGGGGGCGGATCTACAGACAGACACACCAATAGAAGGCAGGTGGACCAGCGGGTTAATATACGAACACATAAACACGGACACAAAGCCACAAAGTAGTACTGAGCTCATATGAATCTCATAGTCACTCCCCCTATACACAGCATACCACCACAGCAGCGCCTCAGTCTACAGCTGATAGAAGGACCAAAGGCCTCCAACACCAAACACACATCTGAGTAACGAGGGGTCTCGGATAGGAGGACAGACCGTGACGGGGGGAATACGACCGACGACGCGGGACCACTACAATTACAAGAGCCATGGATAGACTCCCCGCCATCACACACACACACACACACACACACACACACACACACACAGAGAGACACACACACACACACACACACACCCTCTCTTCCTATCTTGGAGTCGGGCCACACCAGGTCAAGGGGGTGTCAAAACATCAAAGGAAGAGACTAGCCAATAAGCTAGCTGTATGCCGCTCCCATCCCTCTCCTACGTCTTCCCTGACATATCTCTGAGGACTGTTCTAGCTGTATGTCTCTCCCATCCCTCTCCTACGTCTTCCCTGACATATCTCTGAGGACTGTTCTAGCTGTATGCCGCTCCCATCCCTCTCCTACGTCTTCCCTGACATATCTCTGAGGACTGTTCTAGCTACCAGGACTGTTCTAGCTGTATGCCGCTCCCATCCCTCTCCTACGTCTTCCCTGACATATCTCTGAGGACTGTTCTAGCTGTATGCCGCTCCCATCCCTCTCCTACGTCTTCCCTGACATATCTCTGAGGACTGTTCTAGCTGTATGCCTCTCCCATCCCTCTCCTACGTCTTCCCTGACATATCTCTGAGGACTGTTCTAGCTGTATGCCTCTCCCATCCCTCTCCTACGTCTTCCCTGACATATCTCTGAGGACTGTTCTAGCTGTATGCCTCTCCCATCCCTCTCCTACGTCTTCCCTGACACTTCTCTGAGGACTGTTCTAGCTGTATGCCTCTCCCATCCCTCTCCTACGTCTTCCCTGACACTTCTCTGAGGACTGTTCTAGCTGTATGCCGCTCCCATCCCTCTCCTACGTCTTCCCTGACACTTCTCTGAGGACTGTTCTAGCTGTATGCCTCTCCCATCCCTCTCCTACGTCTTCCCTGACACATCTCTGAGGACTGTTCTAGCTGTATGCCTCTCCCATCCCTCTCCTACGTCTTCCCTGACACTTCTCTGAGGACTGTTCTAGCTGTATGCCTCTCCCATCCCTCTCCTACGTCTTCCCTGACACATCTCTGAGGACTGTTCTAGCTGTATGCCTCTCCCATCCCTCTCCTACGTCTTCCCTGACACTTCTCTGAGGACTGTTCTAGCTGTATGCCTCTCCCATCCCTCTCCTACGTCTTCCCTGACATATCTCTGAGGACTGTTCTAGCTGTATGCCTCTCCCATCCCTCTCCTACGTCTTCCCTGACATATCTCTGAGGACTGTTCTAGCTGTATGCCGCTCCCATCCCTCTCCTACGTCTTCCCTGACATATCTCTGAGGACTGTTCTAGCTGTATGCCGCTCCCATCCCTCTCCTACGTCTTCCCTGACACTTCTCTGAGGACTGTTCTAGCTGTATGCCGCTCCCATCCCTCTCCTACGTCTTCCCTGACACTTCTCTGAGGACTGTTCTAGCTACCAGGACTGTTCTAGCTGTATGCCGCTCCCATCCCTCTCCTACGTCTTCCCTGACACTTCTCTGAGGACTGTTCTAGCTACCAGGACTGTTCTAGCTGTATGCCGCTCCCATCCCTCTCCTACGTCTTCCCTGACACTTCTCTGAGGACTGTTCTAGCTGTATGCCTCTCCCATCCCTCTCCTACGTCTTCCCTGACATATCTCTGAGGACTGTTCTAGCTACCAGGACTGTTCTAGCTGTATGCCGCTCCCATCCCTCTCCTACGTCTTCCCTGACATATCTCTGAGGACTGTTCTAGCTGTATGCCTCTCCCATCCCTCTCCTACGTCTTCCCTGACATATCTCTGAGGACTGTTCTAGCTGTATGCCTCTCCCATCCCTCTCCTACGTCTTCCCTGACACTTCTCTGAGGACTGTTCTAGCTGTATGCCGCTCCCATCCCTCTCCTACGTCTTCCCTGACACTTCTCTGAGGACTGTTCTAGCTACCAGGACTGTTCTAGCTGTATGCCTCTCCCATCCCTCTCCTACGTCTTCCCTGACACTTCTCTGAGGACTGTTCTAGCTGTATGCCGCTCCCATCCCTCTCCTACGTCTTCCCTGACACTTCTCTGAGGACTGTTCTAGCTGTATGCCGCTCCCATCCCTCTCCTACGTCTTCCCTGACATATCTCTGAGGACTGTTCTAGCTGTATGCCGCTCCCATCCCTCTCCTACGTCTTCCCTGACATATCTCTGAGGACTGTTCTAGCTGTATGCCTCTCCCATCCCTCTCCTACGTCTTCCCTGACACTTCTCTGAGGACTGTTCTAGCTGTATGCCGCTCCCATCCCTCTCCTACGTCTTCCCTGACACTTCTCTGAGGACTGTTCTAGCTACCAGGACTGTTCTAGCTGTATGCCGCTCCCATCCCTCTCCTACGTCTTCCCTGACACTTCTCTGAGGACTGTTCTAGCTGTATGCCGCTCCCATCCCTCTCCTACGTCTTCCCTGACATATCTCTGAGGACTGTTCTAGCTGTATGCCTCTCCCATCCCTCTCCTACGTCTTCCCTGACATATCTCTGAGGACTGTTCTAGCTGTATGCCGCTCCCATCCCTCTCCTACGTCTTCCCTGACATATCTCTGAGGACTGTTCTAGCTGTATGCCTCTCCCATCCCTCTCCTACGTCTTCCCTGACACTTCTCTGAGGACTGTTCTAGCTGTATGCCGCTCCCATCCCTCTCCTACGTCTTCACTGACACTTCTCTGAGGACTGTTCTAGCTACCAGGACTGTTCTAGCTGTATGCCGCTCCCATCCCTCTCCTACGTCTTCCCTGACACTTCTCTGAGGACTGTTCTAGCTGTATGCCGCTCCCATCCCTCTCCTACGTCTTCCCTGACATATCTCTGAGGACTGTTCTAGCTGTATGCCTCTCCCATCCCTCTCCTACGTCTTCCCTGACATATCTCTGAGGACTGTTCTAGCTGTATGCCGCTCCCATCCCTCTCCTACGTCTTCCCTGACATATCTCTGAGGACTGTTCTAGCTGTATGCCTCTCCCATCCCTCTCCTACGTCTTCCCTGACACTTCTCTGAGGACTGTTCTAGCTGTATGCCGCTCCCATCCCTCTCCTACGTCTTCCCTGACACTTCTCTGAGGACTGTTCTAGCTGTATGCCTCTCCCATCCCTCTCCTACGTCTTCCCTGACACTTCTCTGAGGACTGTTCTAGCTGTATGCCTCTCCCATCCCTCTCCTACGTCTTCCCTGACACTTCTCTGAGGACTGTTCTAGCTGTATGCCTCTCCCATCCCTCTCCTACGTCTTCCCTGACACTTCTCTGAGGACTGTTCTAGCTGTATGCCTCTCCCATCCCTCTCCTACGTCTTCCCTGACATATCTCTGAGGACTGTTCTAGCTGTATGCCGCTCCCATCCCTCTCCTACGTCTTCCCTGACATATCTCTGAGGACTGTTCTAGCTGTATGCCGCTCCCATCCCTCTCCTACGTCTTCCCTGACACTTCTCTGAGGACTGTTCTAGCTGTATGCCTCTCCCATCCCTCTCCTACGTCTTCCCTGACACTTCTCTGAGGACTGTTCTAGCTGTATGCCTCTCCCATCCCTCTCCTACGTCTTCCCTGACACTTCTCTGAGGACTGTTCTAGCTGTATGCCGCTCCCATCCCTCTCCTACGTCTTCCCTGACACTTCTCTGAGGACTGTTCTAGCTGTATGCCGCTCCCATCCCTCTCCTACGTCTTCCCTGACACTTCTCTGAGGACTGTTCTAGCTGTATGCCTCTCCCATCCCTCTCCTACGTCTTCCCTGACACTTCTCTGAGGACTGTTCTAGCTGTATGCCTCTCCCATCCCTCTCCTACGTCTTCCCTGACACTTCTCTGAGGACTGTTCTAGCTGTATGCCGCTCCCATCCCTCTCCTACGTCTTCCCTGACACTTCTCTGAGGACTGTTCTAGCTGTATGCCGCTCCCATCCCTCTCCTACGTCTTCCCTGACATATCTCTGAGGACTGTTCTAGCTGTATGCCGCTCCCATCCCTCTCCTACGTCTTCCCTGACATATCTCTGAGGACTGTTCTAGCTGTATGCCGCTCCCATCCCTCTCCTACGTCTTCCCTGACATATCTCTGAGGACTGTTCTAGCTGTATGCCGCTCCCATCCCTCTCCTACGTCTTCCCTGACATATCTCTGAGGACTGTTCTAGCTGTATGCCGCTCCCATCCCTCTCCTACGTCTTCCCTGACATATCTCTGAGGACTGGTCTAGCTGTATGCCGCTCCCATCCCTCTCCTACGTCTTCCCTGACACTTCTCTGGGGACTGTTCTAGCTGTATGCCGCTCCCATCCCTCTCCTACGTCTTCCCTGACACTTCTCTGAGGACTGTTCTAGCTGTATGCCGCTCCCATCCCTCTCCTACGTCTTCCCTGACATATCTCTGAGGGCTGTTATAGCTGTATGCCGCTCCCATCCCTCTCCTACGTCTTCCCTGACACTTCTCTGAGGACTGTTCTAGCTGTATGCCTCTCCCATCCCTCTCCTACGTCTTCCCTGACATATCTCTGAGGACTGTTCTAGCTGTATGCCGCTCCCATCCCTCTCCTACGTCTTCCCTGACATATCTCTGAGGACTGTTCTAGCTGTATGCCTCTCCCATCCCTCTCCTACGTCTTCCCTGACATATCTCTGAGGACTGTTCTAGCTGTATGCCGCTCCCATCCCTCTCCTACGTCTTCCCTGACACTTCTCTGAGGACTGTTCTAGCTGTATGCCTCTCCCATCCCTCTCCTACGTCTTCCCTGACACTTCTCTGAGGACTGTTCTAGCTGTATGCCTCTCCCATCCCTCTCCTACGTCTTCCCTGACACTTCTCTGAGGACTGTTCTAGCTGTATGCCGCTCCCATCCCTCTCCTACGTCTTCCCTGACACTTCTCTGAGGACTGTTCTAGCTGTATGCCGCTCCCATCCCTCTCCTACGTCTTCCCTGACACTTCTCTGAGGACTGTTCTAGCTGTATGCCGCTCCCATCCCTCTCCTACGTCTTCCCTGACACTTCTCTGAGGACTGTTCTAGCTGTATGCCGCTCCCATCCCTCTCCTACGTCTTCCCTGACACTTCTCTGAGGACTGTTCTAGCTGTATGCCGCTCCCATCCCTCTCCTACGTCTTCCCTGACACTTCTCTGCGGACTGTTCTAGCTGTATGCCTCTCCCATCCCTCTCCTACGTCTTCCCTGACACTTCTCTGAGGACTGTTCTAGCTGTATGCCTCTCCCATCCCTCTCCTACGTCTTCCCTGACACTTCTCTGAGGACTGTTCTAGCTGTATGCCGCTCCCATCCCTCTCTTACGTCTTCCCTGACACTTCTCTGAGGACTGTTCTAGCTGTATGCCGCTCCCATCCCTCTCCTACGTCTTCCCTGACACTTCTCTGAGGACTGTTCTAGCTGTATGCCTCTCCCATCCCTCTCCTACGTCTTCCCTGACACTTCTCTGAGGACTGTTCTAGCTGTATGCCGCTCCCATCCCTCTCCTACGTCTTCCCTGACACTTCTCTGAGGACTGTTCTAGCTGTATGCCTCTCCCATCCCTCTCCTACGTCTTCCCTGACACTTCTCTGAGGACTGTTCTAGCTGTATGCCGCTCCCATCCCTCTCCTACGTCTTCCCTGACACTTCTCTGAGGACTGTTCTAGCTGTATGCCGCTCCCATCCCTCTCCTACGTCTTCCCTGACACTTCTCTGAGGACTGTTCTAGCTGTATGCCGCTCCCATCCCTCTCCTACGTCTTCCCTGACACTTCTCTGAGGACTGTTCTAGCTGTATGCCGCTCCCATCCCTCTCCTACGTCTTCCCTGACATATCTCTGAGGACTGTTCTAGCTGTATGCCGCTCCCATCCCTCTCCTACGTCTTCCCTGACATATCTCTGAGGACTGTTCTAGCTGTATGCCGCTCCCATCCCTCTCCTACGTCTTCCCTGACACTTCTCTGAGGACTGTTCTAGCTGTATGCCGCTCCCATCCCTCTCCTACGTCTTCCCTGACATATCTCTGAGGACTGTTCTAGCTGTATGCCGCTCCCATCCCTCTCCTACGTCTTCCCTGACATATCTCTGAGGACTGTTCTAGCTGTATGCCGCTCCCATCCCTCTCCTACGTCTTCCCTGACATATCTCTGAGGACTGTTCTAGCTGTATGCCGCTCCCATCCCTCTCCTACGTCTTCCCTGACACTTCTCTGAGGACTGTTCTAGCTGTATGCCGCTCCCATCCCTCTCCTACGTCTTCCCTGACACTTCTCTGAGGACTGTTCTAGCTACCAGGACTGTTCTAGCTGGTCCTGAAAGAGATAGCGGATGGTGGTTTACCAGGACTGTTCTAGCTGGTCCTGATAGAGATAGTGGTTTACCAGGACTGTTCTAGCTGGTCCTGAAAGAGATAGCGGTTTACCAAGACTGTTCTAGCTGGTCCTGAAAGAGATAGCGGTTTACCAGGACTGTTCTAGCTGGTCCTTAAAGAGATAGTGGCTGATGGTTTACCAGGACTGTTCTAGCTGGTCCTGAAAGAGATAGTGGTTTACCAGGACTGTTCTAGCTGGTCCTCAAAGAGATAGTGGCTGATGGTTTACCAGGACTGTTCTAGCTGGTCCTGAAAGAGATAGTGGCTGGTGGTTTAGCAGGACTGTTCTAGCTGGTCCTGAAAGAGATAGTGGTTTACCAGGACTGTTCTAGCTGGTCCTCAAAGAGATAGCGGCTGGTGGTTTACCAGGACTGTTCTAGCTGGTCCTGAAAGAGATAGTGGTTTACCAGGACTGTTCTATCTGGTCCTGAAAGAGATAGTGGTTTAGCAGGACTGTTCTAGCTGGTCCTGAAAGAGATAACGGCTGGTGGTTTACCAGGACTGTTCTAGCTGGTCCTGAAAGAGATAGCGGTTTACCAGGACTGTTCTAGCTGGTCCTGAAAGAGATAGCTGCCAGTGGTTTACCAGGACTGTTCTAGCTGGTCCTCAAAGAGATAGCGGCTGGTGGTTTACCAGGACTGTTCTAGCTGGTCCTGAAAGAGATAGTGGTTTACCAGGACTGTTCTAGCTGGTCCTGAAAGAGATAGCGGCTGGTGGTTTACCAGGACTGTTCTAGCTGGTCCTGAAAGAGATAGCGGTTTACCAGGACTGTTCTAGCTGGTCCTGAAAGAGATAGTGGTTTACCAGGACTGTTCTAACTGGTCCTGAAAGAGATAGCGGTTTACCAGGACTGTTCTAGCTGGTCCTGAAAGAGATAGTGGTTTACCAGGACTGTTCTAGCTGGTCCTGAAAGAGATAGCTGCCAGTGGTTTACCAGGACTGTTCTAGCTGGTCCTCAAAGAGATAGTGGTTTACCAGGACTGTTCTAGCTGGTCCTGAAAGAGATAGCGGTTTACCAGGACTGTTCTAGCTGGTCCTGAAAGAGATAGCGGCTGGTGGTTTACCAGGACTGTTCTAGCTGTTCCTGAAAGAGATAGTGGTTTACCAGGACTGTTCTAGCTGGTCCTGAAAGAGATATCGGCTGGTGGTTTACCAGGACTGTTCTAGCTGGTCCTGAAAGAGATAGCGGTTTACCAGGACTGTTCTAGCTGGTCCTGAAAGAGATAGTGGTTTACCAGGACTGTTCTAGCTGGTCCTGAAAGAGATAGTGGTTTACCAGGACTGTTCTAGCTGGTCCTGAAAGAGATAGTGGTTTACCAGGACTGTTCTAGCTGGTCCTGAAAGAGATAGCGGTTTACCAGGACTGTTCTAGCTGGTCCTGAAAGAGATAGCGGCTGGTGGTTTACCAGGACTGTTCTAGCTGGTCCTGAAAGAGATAGCGGTTTACCAGGACTGTTCTAGCTGGTCCTGAAAGAGATAGTGGTTTACCAGGACTGTTCTAGCTGGTCCTGAAAGAGATAGTGGTTTACCAGGACTGGTCTAGCTGGTCCTGAAAGAGATAGTGGTTTACCAGGACTGTTCTAGCTGGTCCTGAAAGAGATAGCGGCCGGTGGTTTACCAGGACTGTTCTAGCTGGTCCTGAAAGAGATAGTGGTTTACCAGGACTGTTCTAGCTGGTCCTGAAAGAGATAGTGGCTGGTGGTTTACCAGGACTGTTCTAGCTGGTCCTCAAAGAGATAGCGGCCGGTGGTTTACCAGGACTGTTCTAGCTGGTCCTGAAAGAGATAGCGGCTGGTGGTTTACCAGGACTGTTCTAGCTGGTCCTGAAAGAGATAGCGGTTTACCAGGACTGTTCTAGCTGGTCCTGAAAGAGATAGTGGTTTACCAGGACTGTCCTAGCTGGTCCTCAAAGAGATAGTGGATGGTGGTTTACCAGGACTGTTCTAGCTGGTCCTGAAAGAGATAGTGGTTTACCAGGACTGTTCTAGCTGGTCCTGAAAGAGATAGTGGCTGGTGGTTTACCAGGACTGTTCTAGCTGGTCCTGAAAGAGATAGTGGTTTACCAGGACTGTTCTAACTGGTCCTGAAAGAGATAGTGGCTGGTGGTTTACCAGGACTGTTCTAACTGGTCCTGAAAGAGATAGCGGTTTACCAGGACTGTTCTAGCTGGTCCTGAAAGAGATAGTGGCTGGTGGTTTACCAGGACTGTTCTAGCTGGTCCTTGGTTAGAAGTCGAGTTTAAGTTCAGTCTTAAGACATGATAAGGATAACTGTTCACTACCAAAGCGTAACGCCGGTATGCTCCCGTGGTGAGTTAGTAAGTACTGATTCAGACTTGAGAAAGAGAGACTGCTGGCCGCAGTAGGAGAGGAGTGATCCACTTCCTGAGGCTCTGCAGACTGAGAGGACAGGTAAAGGTTGAGGGGTTGATGGAAACGGCAGCTTCCGACTATTATAGCAAACAGACCCACACACACACACACACCCACACACACCAACATACACACACTACCTACACACCCACACACACACAGACACACACACACCCCCACACACACACAAAACACACCCACATGCAAGCACACACACACACACACACACGCAAAACACACACACACACACCCCAACATACACACACTACCTACACACCCACAGGCAGGCAGGCAAACACACACACACAAACACCTCAACATACACACACTACCTACCTACCTACCCACCCACAGGCAGGCAAGCACACACACACACACAGGCAAGCACACACACACACACGCTACTAACCCACCCACCGGCAGGCAGGCAAACACACGCACGCAAAACACACACACACACACACACCCACCCACCCACCCACAAGCAAAACACACACACACACTCTACCTACACACCCACCCACCCACAGGCAAGCACACCCCCACACTGCAGCCTCCGTCCCGTCTAGCAGGACAACAGACACTGAGCACCCCCACCCTGCAGCCTCCGTCCCGTCTAGCAGGACTACAGACACTGAGCACAGCCCCACCCTGCAGCCTCCGTCCCGTCTAGCTGGACAACAGACACTGAGCACAGTGTACCTGTTGAGATGAATCCCTTGAGGAACAGCAGGGATCGATGGCTGGATCCCCGGGAGAACCAACGCTGGGTCTGTCACCACGGGTGAGTTAGGAAACATGTAATCTATATCAGCTGGTATAACAGTAACACCACGGGTGAGTAAGACTCCAGGTTTAGGAAACATTTAATCTATATATCAGCTGGTTTAACAGTAACACCATGGGTGAGTTAGGAAACATTTAATCTATACCAGCTGGTTTAACAGTAACACCATGGGTGAGTTAGACTCCAGGTTTAGGAAACATTTAATCTATACCAGCTGGTTTAACAGTAACACCATGGGTGAGTTAGGAAACATTTAATCTATACCAGCTGGTTTAACAGTAACACCATGGGTGAGTTAGGAAACATTTAATCTATACCAGCTGGTTTAACAGTAACACCATGGGTGAGTTAGACTCCAGGTTTAGGAAACATTTAATCTATATCAGCTGGTATAACAGTAACACCATGGGTGAGTAAGACTCCAGGTTTAGGAAACATTTAATCTATACCAGCTGGTTTAACAGTAACACCATGGGTGAGTTAGGAAACATTTAATCTATACCAGCTGGTTTAACAGTAACACCATGGGTGAGTAAGACTCCAGGTTTAGGAAACATTTAATCTATACCAGCTGGTTTAACAGTAACACCATGGGTGAGTTAGGAAACATTTAATCTATACCAGCTGGTTTAACAGTAACACCATGGGTGAGTAAGACTCCAGGTTTAGGAAACATTTAATCTATATATCAGCTGGTTTAACAGTAACACCATGGGTGAGTTAGGAAACATTTAATCTATACCAGCTGGTTTAACAGTAACACCATGGGTGAGTTAGACTCCAGGTTTAGGAAACATTTAATCTATACCAGCTGGTTTAACAGTAACACCATGGGTGAGTTAGACTCCAGGTTTAGGAAACATTTAATCTATATATCAGCTGGTTTAACAGTAACACCATGGGTGAGTTAGGAAACAGTTAATCTATATATCAGCTGGTTTAACACTAACACCATGGGTGAGTTAGACTCCAGGTTTAGGAAACATTTAATCTATATATTAGCTGGTTTAACAGTAACACCATGGGTGAGTTAGGAAACATTTCATCTATATATCAGCTGGTTTAACACTAACACCATGGGTGAGTTAGACTCCAGGTTTAGGAAACATTTAATCTATATATTAGCTGGTTTAACAGTAACACCATGGGTGAGTTAGGAAACATTTAATCTATATATCAGCTGGTTTAACACTAACACCATGGGTGAGTTAGACTCCAGGTTTAGGAAACATTTAATCTATATATTAGCTGGTTTAACAGTAACACCATGGGTGAGTTAGGAAACATTTAATCTATATATCAGCTGGTTTAACAGTAACACCATGGGTGAGTTAGACTCCAGGTTTAGGAAACATTTAATCTATATATTAGCTGGTTTAACAGTAACACCATGGGTGAGTTAGGAAACATTTAATCTATATATCAGCTGGTTTAACAGTAACACCATGGGTGAGTTAGACTCCAGGTTTAGGAAACATTTAATCTATATACCAGCTGGTTTAACAGTAACACCACGGGTGAGTTAGGAAACATTTAATCTATATATCAGCTGGTTTAACAGTAACACCATGGGTGAGTTAGGAAACATTTAATCTATATACCAGCTGGTTTAACAGTAACACCATGGGTGAGGTAGACTCCAGGTTTAGGAAACATTTAATCTATATATTAGCTGGTTTAACAGTAACACCATGGGTGAGTTAGGCTCCAGGTTTAGGAAACATTTACTATATATATTAGCTGGTTTAACAGTAACACCATGGGTGAGTTAGACTCCAGGTTTAGGAAACATTTAATCTATATATCAGCTGGTTTAACAGTAACACCATGGGTGAGTTAGGAAACATTTAATCTATATATTAGCTGGTTTAACAGTAACACCATGGGTGAGTTAGGCTCCAGGTTTAGGAAACATTTACTATATATATTAGCTGGTTTAACAGTAACACCATGGGTGAGTTAGACTCCAGGTTTAGGAAACATTTAATCTATATATTAGCTGGTTTAACAGTAACACCATGGGTGAGTTAGGAAACATTTAATCTATATACCAGCTGGTTTAACAGTAACACCATGGGTGAGTTAGGAAACATTTAATCTATATTAGCTGGTCTAACAGTAACACCATGGGTGAGTTAGACTCCAGGTTTAGGAAACATATAATCTATATATTAGCTAGTTTAACAGTAACACCATGGGTGAGTTAGACTCCAGGTTTAGGAAACATTTAATCTATATATTAGCTGGTTTAACACTAACACCATGGGTGAGTTAGACTCCAGGTTTAGGAAACATTTAATCTATATATTAGCTGGTTTAACAGTAACACCATGGGTGAGTTAGGAAACATTTAATCTATATATCAGCTGGTTTAACAGTAACACCATGGGTGAGTTAGGAAACATTTAATCTATATATCAGCTGGTTTAACAGTAACACCATGGGTGAGTTAGGAAACATTTAATCTATATATCAGCTGGTTTAACAGTAACACCATGGGTGAGTTAGACTCCAGGTTTAGGAAACATTTAATCTATATATTAGCTAGTTTAACAGTAACACCATGGGTGAGTTAGGAAACATTTAATCTATATATCAGCTGGTTTAACAGTAACACCATGGGTGAGTTAGGTTCCAGGTTTAGGAAACATTTAATCTATATATCAGCTGGTTTAACAGTAACACCATGGGTGAGTTAGGAAACATTTAATCTATATATCAGATGGTTTAACAATAACACCATGGGTGAGTTAGGAAACAGTTAATCTATATATTAGCTGACTAACACCATTATATTACAGCTACTTGAAGGTGGGTCACTGATCTAGAGGGAAAAGCTGAGACGGCATGCTTAAAAGTAACTTGTTTTGTTAAAGTCCAACTTTCTTCTCTGACATTTATAACTTATATTTTTAAATATATATATATATATATTTATAAATGGCAACAACAAGCAACAGTACAGATGTTTCCAGGGCTAGCGTTTCCGTGCCAACAGCTATTTAAAACCCCGGGCTCCTCCCTCTCCTCTCTGATAGGACCAGAAGCCTCAGATGGACTTCCCTCTCCTCTCTGATAGGACCAGAAGCCTCAGACGGACTTGGCTGAGCACAGAGACCAGATGTTGTTTCGTCTCGATGATATTACTTCACGCTATTACAATTAATATTTTATCATCTCACTTCCTGTTTTTGATAAAGGTTCATGCAGCTGTTTAACAAGCCGGACCAGATGTCGGATCTGATGAGGGAGGAAGCGCTGGCGTAAGGATACGTCCCAACCGGCACCCAACTACCTATATATATATATATATTAAAATGGGCAGAGGACTACTTTTTGAACCTTGGTAAAATAGTGCACTACACAGTGAATAGGGTGTGATTAGGTGACGCATGCATTTTGTGTTGTGATCAGCTTGTAACAGGTTTCAACAAGACACAGAGGAGACCCCTTGTGTTGGTGTACAGCTGTACAGGACGACACACACACACACACACGTTTAATAGGCATGAATCTATCCCCCCCAAAAACCCTCTACACTGATAGGATTTTAAAGTTTAGAGACGATGCCTCTAAAACTCAGCAGAGACTTTCTAGTGTGATCAGCAGGCGGGCCTCTTGAGTAGCACTTCTCTCACACACACACACACACACACACACACATACATACACACACACACACCTCAAAACAAGCCTTGTTCACAGCCACATGCTGTGTTTTCAGACACACACCAAGTTTAGCAATATCTGTTAGTAACAGAAGGCCAGGCAGTGTGTGAGGGGGGGGGGGGGGGGGGGGGCTAGGGTAATGGACCAGGTGTGTGTGTGTGTAAGTATGTGAGTGAGTGAGTGAGTGAGTGAGTGAGTGAGTGAGTGAGTGAGTGAGTGAGTGAGTGAGTGAGTGAGTGAGTGGGTGTGAGTGAGTGAGTGAGTGAGTGAGTGGGTGTGAGTGAGTGAGTATGTGAGTGAGTGTGTATGTGAGTGAGTGAGTGTGTATGTGAGTGAGTGAGTGAGTGTGTATGTGAGTGAGTGAGTGAGTATGTGAGTGAGTGTGTATGTGAGTGAGTGAATGTGTATGTGAGTGAGTGAGTGAGTGAGTGAGTGAGTGAGTTTGTATGTGAGTGAGTGAGTATGTGAGTGAGTGAGTGAGTGAGTGAGTGAGTATGGGAGTGATTGAGTATGTGAGTGAATGAATGTGAGTGAGTGTGTATGTGAGTGACTGAGTCAGTATGTGAGTATGTGAGTGAGTGTGTATGTGAGTGAGTGAGGGAATATGTGAGTGAGTGAGTGTGAGTGAATGTGTATGTGAGTGAGTGAGTGAGTGAGTGAGTGAGTGAATGAGTGTGTATGTGAGTGAGTGAGTGAGTGAGTGAGTGAGTGAGTGAGTGAGTGAGTGAGTGAGTGAGTATGTGAGTGAGTGAGTGAGTATGTGAGTATGTGAGTGAGTATGTGAGTATGTGAGTGATTGAGTATGTGAGTGAGTGTGTATGTGAGTGACTGAGTGAGTGAGTCAGTATGTGAGTATGTGAATGAGTGTGTATGTGAGTGAATGAGTGAGTGAATATGTGAGTGAGTGAGAGAGTGAGTGAGAGAGTGAGTGAGAGTATGTGAGTGAGTATGTGAGTGAGTGTGTATGTGAGTGAGTGAATGTGTATGTGAGTGAGTGAGTGAGTGAGTGTGTGAGTGTGTGAGTGTGTATGTGAGTGAGTGAGTGAGTGAGTGAGTGAGTGAGTATGTGAGTGAGTGAGTATGTGAGTGAGTGAGTGAGTATGTGAGTATGTGAGTGAATGAATGTGAGTGAGTGTGTATGTGAGTGACTGAGTCAGTATGTGAGTATGTGAGTAAGTGTGAGTGAGTGTGTATGTGAGTGAGTGAATATGTGAGTGAGTGAGTGTGAGTGAATGTGTATGTGAGTGAGTGTGTATGTGAGTGAGTGGGTGAGTGAGTGAGTGAGTATGTGAGTGAGTGAGTGAGTATGTGAGTATGTGAGTGAGTGAGTATGTGAGTGATTGAGTATGTGAGTGAGTGAATGTGAGTGAGTGTGTATGTGAGTGACTGAGTGAGTGAGTCAGTATGTGAGTATGTGAGTGAGTGTGTATGTGAGTGAGTGTGTGAGTGAATATGTGAGTGAGTGAGTGTATGTGTATGTGAGTGAGTGAGAGAGTGAGTGAGAGAGTGAGTGAGAGTCTGTGAGTGAGTATGTGAGTGAGTGTGTATGTGAGTGAGTGAGTGAATGTGTATGTGAGTGAGAGTGTATGTGAGTGAGTGAGTGTGTATGTGAGTGAGTGAGTGTGTATGTGAGTGAGTGAGTGAGTGAGTATGTGAGTATGTGAGTGAGTGAATGTGAGTGAGTGTGTATGTGAGTGAGTGAGTCAATATGTGAGTGAGTAAGTGTGAGTGAGTGTGTATGTGAGTGAGTGAGTGAATATGTGAGTGAATGTGTATGTGAGTGAGTGAGTGTGAGTGAATGTGTATGTGAGTGAGTGAGTGAGTGAATGTGTATGTGAGTGAGTGAGTGAGTGAGTGAGTGAGTGAGTGAGCGAGCGAGTGAGAGTGAGTGACTCACCTTGGACCAGTTGAGTCGCTTCATGGAAGTCTCGAGCTTGAACTCCTTCTTGGGCCGGAGTCCGAAAGGCAAGGTGTTGTGGGTAGGAGAGCCCAGCCCACAGAACCCCGGGGGAGGAGGAGGGGGAGGAGGACAACCGAACGGGGGAGGCACTCCTTGTGGGGGAGGTGGGCCGCAGCCTGGGAGGGGGGGAGGAGGAGGGGGGGGAGGGAGGGACGGGAAGGCGGAGGGGAAGCCAGCCTGGGGTGGGTGGGCTGCGGAGGGGAAGCCAGCCTGGGGTGGGTGGGCTGCGGACAGGGACACTGGTACGGCTCCAAACTGAGGAGGAAAACATCATCAACAAGATTAGTTTTTAATCAACTAAAAATATATATTTTTCAAACAATCTCTTACCTACATTTGCCATTTAAAGTTTTCCGTTTAACTCAGTGACCAATATATTTAAGCAATAAGGCCTGAGGAGGTGTGGTATATGGTCAATATACCACGGCTAAGGGCTGTTCTTAGGCACGATGCAACGCCGAGTGCCTGGATAAAGCCCTTAGCCGCGGTATATTGGCCATATATCACAAACCTCTGCCTTATTGCTATTATAACCTGGTTACCAATGTAATTAGAGAAGTAAAAATACATGTTTTGTCATACCCGTGGTAAACGGTCTGATATACCACGCCTTTCAGCCAATCAGCATTCAGGGCTGGAACCACCCAGTTTATACTGTATTTACCTTGTTCCTTTGCACCCCAGTATCTCTACATTCATCTCCTGTACATCTATCACCCCAGTATCTCTACATTCATCTCCTGTACATCTATCACCCCAGTATCTCTACATTCATCTCCTGTACATCATTCACCCCAGTATCTCTACATTCATCTCCTGTACATCATTCACCCCAGTATCTCTACTTTAATCTCCTGTACATCTATAACCCCAGTATCTCTACATTCATCTCCTGTACATCTATCACCCCAGTATCTCTACATTCATCTCCTGTACATCTATCACCCCAGTATCTCTACATTCATCTCCTGTACATCTATCACCCCAGTATCTCTACATTCATCTCCTGTACATCTATCACCCCAGTATCTCTACATTCATCTCCTGTACATCTATCACCCCAGTATCTCTACATTCATCTCCTGTACATCTATCACCCCAGTATCTCTACATTCATCTCCTGTACATCTATCACCCCAGTATCTCTACATTCATCTCATGTACCTATATCACCCCAGTATCTCTACATCTATCACTCCAGTATCTCTACATTCATCTCCTGTACATCTATCACTCCAGTGTTTAATTCCTATAATTGTAATTATTTCACCACTATGGGGTCTATTTATTGCCTTACCTCCCTTATCTCACCTCATTTGCTCACATTGTATATAGACTTATTTTATTGTATTATTGACTGTATGTTTGTTTATTCCATGTGTAACTCTGTGTTGTTGTTTATGTGTAACTCTGTGTTGTTGTTTATGTGTAACTCTGTGTTGTTGTTTATGTGTAACTCTGTGTTGTTGTTGATGTGTAACTCTGTGGTGTTGTTGATGTGTAACTCTGTGGTGTTGTTGATGTGTAACTCTGTGTTGTTGTTTACGTGTAACTCTGTGTTGTTGTTTGTGTGTAACTCTGTGTTGTTGTTTATGTGTAACTCTGTGTTGTTGTTTATGTGTAACTCTGTGGTGTTGTTTATGTGTAACTCTGTGTTGTTGTTTGTGTGTAACTCTGTGTTGTTGTTTGTGTGTAACTCTGTGTTGTTGTTTATGTGTAACTCTGTGTTGTTGTTTATGTGTAACTCTGTGTTGTTGTTTATGTGTAACTCTGTGTTGTTGTTTGTGTGTAACTCTGTGTTGTTGTTTGTGTGTAACTCTGTGTTGTTGTTTATGTGTAACTCTGTGTTGTTGTTTATGTGTAACTCTGTGTTGTTGTTTATGTGTAACTCTGTGTTGTTGTTTATGTGTAACTCTGTGTTGTTGTTTATGTGTAACTCTGTGTTGTTGTTTATGTGTAACTCTGTGTTGTTGTTTGTGTGTAACTGTGTTGTTGTTTATGTGTAACTCTGTGTTGTTGTTTATGTGTAACTCTGTGTTGTTGTTTATGTGTAACTCTGTGTTGTTGTTTGTGTGTAACTCTGTGTTGTTGTTTATGTGTAACTCTGTGTTGTTGTTTATGTGTAACTCTGTGTTGTTGTTTATGTGTAACTCTGTGTTGTTGTTTATGTGTAACTCTGCGTTGTTGTTTATGTGTAAGTCTGCGTTGTTGTTTACGTGTAACTCTGTGTTGTTGTTTGTGTGTAACTGTGTTGTTGTTTATGTGTAACTCTGTGTTGTTGTTTATGTGTAACTCTGTGTTGTTGTTTATGTGTAACTCTGTGTTGTTGTTTATGTGTAACTCTGTGTTGTTGTTTATGTGTAACTCTGTGTTGTTGTTTATGTGTAACTCTGTGTTGTTGTTTATGTGTAACTCTGTGTTGTTGTTTATGTGTAACTCTGTGTTGTTGTTTGTGTGTAACTCTGTGTTGTTGTTTATGTGTAACTCTGTGTTGTTGTTTATGTGTAACTCTGTGTTGTTGTTTGTGTGTAACTGTGTTGTTGTTTATGTGTAACTCTGTGTTGTTGTTTATGTGTAACTCTGTGTTGTTGTTTATGTGTAACTCTGTGTTGTTGTTTGTGTGTAACTGTGTTGTTGTTTATGTGTAACTCTGTGTTGTTGTTTATGTGTAACTCTGTGTTGTTGTTGATGTGTAACTCTGTGTTGTTGTTTGTGTAACTGTGTTGTTGTTTATGTGTAACTCTGTGTTGTTGTTTACGTGTAACTCTGTGTTGTTGTTTATGTGTAACTCTGTGTTGTTGTTTATGTGTAACTCTGTGTTGTTGTTTATGTGTAACTCTGTGTTGTTGTTTATGTGTAACTCTGTGTTGTTGTTTATGTGTAACTCTGTGTTGTTGTTTATGTGTAACTCTGTGTTGTTGTTTATGTGTAACTCTGTGTTGTTGTTTATGTGTAAGTCTGCGTTGTTGTTTACGTGTAACTCTGTGTTGTTGTTTATGTGTAACTCTGTGTTGTTGTTTATGTGTAACTCTGTGTTGTTGTTTATGTGTAACTCTGTGTTGTTGTTTATGTGTAACTCTGTGTTGTTGTTTATGTGTAACTCTGTGTTGTTGTTTGTGTGTAACTGTGTTGTTGTTTATGTGTAACTCTGTGTTGTTGTTTATGTGTAACTCTGTGTTGTTGTTTATGTGTAACTCTGTGTTGTTGTTTGTGTGTAACTGTGTTGTTGTTTATGTGTAACTCTGTGTTGTTGTTTATGTGTAACTCTGTGTTGTTGTTTATGTGTAACTCTGTGTTGTTGTTTGTGTGTAACTGTGTTGTTGTTTATGTGTAACTCTGTGTTGTTGTTTATGTGTAACTCTGTGTTGTTGTTGATGTGTAACTCTGTGTTGTTGTTTGTGTAACTGTGTTGTTGTTTATGTGTAACTCTGTGTTGTTGTTTACGTGTAACTCTGTGTTGTTGTTTATGTGTAACTCTGTGTTGTTGTTTATGTGTAACTCTGTGTTGTTGTTTATGTGTAACTCTGTGTTGTTGTTTATGTGTAACTCTGTGTTGTTGTTTATGTGTAACTCTGTGTTGTTGTTTATGTGTAACTATGTGTTGTTGTTTATGTGTAACTATGTGTTGTTGTTTATGTGTAACTCTGTGTTGTTGTTTATGTGTAACTCTGTGTTGTTGTTTACGTGTAACTCTGTGTTGTTGTTTATGTGTAACTCTGTGTTGTTGTTTATGTGTAACTCTGTGTTGTTGTTTATGTGTAACTCTGTGTTGTTGTTTATGTGTAACTCTGTGTTGTTGTTTATGTGTAACTCTGTGTTGTTGTTTATGTGTAACTCTGTGTTGTTGTTTATGTGTAACTCTGTGTTGTTGTTTATGTGTAACTCTGTTGTTGTTTGTGTCAAACTGCTTTGCTTTATCTTGACCAGGTCTCAGTTGTAAATGAGAACTTGTTCTCAACTGGCCTACCCGGTTAAATAAAGGTGAAATAAACAATAAATAAATAAATAAATATGACAGGACGAAACAGGATTGAAGCCGATGTAAAACAGGTCTGATAAGTGACTGCTTCGTGTCTAAGCGACGCTGAAAACAATCCATCTAATCAATACTGGATGTTGAGATGAGAATAAATGCTTCCTATAGAAAACACTCTGTCAATTGATCAGGATATCGACAATCGCCTTGAGATCCTACACTTGATTGATCAGCCTCTCAGCTGGAAACAGTGAAGAGAAAGTGGTGACAACACAAGAGCTGTGTGTGTGTGTGTGTGTGTGTGTGTGTGTGTGTGTGTGTGTGTGTGTGTGTGTGTGTGTGTGTGTGTGTGTGTGTGTGTGTGTGTGTGTGTGTGTGTGTGTGTGTGTGTGTGTGTGTGTGTGTGTGTGTGTGTGTGTGTGTGTGTGTGTGTGTGTGTGTGTGTGTGTGTGTGTGTGTGTGGTAAAGGCTTTGTTGTGTGGACTGTGGAGTGACCCTCTCCACCACCATAACCTAACAACTGGGTTAACCTGGAAATGCTCAGAGACAGAGAGAGACAGAGACAGAGAGAGACAGAGACAGAGAGAGACAGAGACAGACAGAAAGACAGAGAGAGACAGAGAGAGAGAGAGAGACAGAGAGAGAGAGACAGAGAGAGACAGAGAGAGACAGAGAGAGACAGAGACAGAGACAGAGAGAGACAGAGAGAGACAGAGAGAGACAGAGAGAGACAGAGAGAGACAGAGAGAGACAGAGAGAGACAGAGACAGAGACAGAGACAGAGACAGAGAGAGACAGAGAGAGACAGAGACAGAGACAGAGACACTTCTGTGAATGTAATGTTAACTGTTCATTTTTTATTGTTTATTTCACTTTTGTATATTATCTACAACCCTTGTTTTGGCAACGTTAACATGTGTTTCCCGTGACAATAAATCCCCTTGAATTGAACTGAGAGAGGCCGCTCAGGAACACTCACTGTCGGAGCTAGAAACACAAGCATTTCACTACACACGCAATAACATCTGCTAAATATGTGTATGTGACCAATACAATTCGATTTGACAAGCAACTCCAGTGTATATTTGGCCTTGTGTTTTAGGTTATTGTCCTGCTGAAAGGTGAGTTAATCTCCCAGTGTCTGGTGGAAAGCAGACTGAACCAGGTTTTCCTCGAGGAGTTTCCCTGTGGCTTAGGAGAAGAGGGAGAGAGGAAGGAGTAGAGGGAGAGAGAGAGGAGTTTCCCTGTGGCTTAGGAGAAGAGGGAGAGTGGAAGGAGTAGAGAGGGAGAGAGAGAGGAGTTTCCCTGTGGCTTAGGAGAAGAGGGAGAGAGGAAGGAGTAGAGGGAGAGAGAGAGGAGTTTCCCTGTGGCTTAGGAGAAGAGGGAGAGGGAGAGAGGAAGGAGTAGAGGGAGAGAGAGAGGAGTTTCCCTGTGGCTTAGGAGAAGAGGGAGAGAGGAAGGAGTAGAGGGAGAGAGAGAGGAGTTTCCCTGTGGCTTAGGAGAAGAGGGAGAGGGAGAGAGGAGTTTCCCTGTGGCTTAGGAGAAGAGGGAGAGAGGAAGGAGTAGAGGGAGAGAGAGAGGAGTTTCCCTGTGGCTTAGGAGAAGAGGGAGAGAGGAAGGAGTAGAGGGAGAGAGAGAGGAGTTTCCCTGTGGCTTAGGAGAAGAGGGAGAGAGGAAGGAGTAGAGGGAGAGAGAGAGGAGTTGTCCTGTGGCTTAGGAGAAGAGGGAGAGAGGAAGGAGTAGAGGGAGAGAGAGAGGAGTTGTCCTGTGGCTTAGGAGAAGAGGGAGAGAGGAAGGAGTAGAGGGAGAGAGAGAGGAGTTTCCCTGTGGCTTAGGAGAAGAGGGAGAGTGGAAGGAGTAGAGGGAGAGAGAGAGGAGTTTCCCTGTGGCTTAGGAGAAGAGGGAGAAAGGAAGGAGTAGAGGGAGAGAGAGAGGAGTTTCCCTGTGGCTTAGGAGAAGAGGGAGAGGGAGAGAGGAGTTTCCCTGTGGCTTAGGAGAAGAGGGAGAGAGGAAGGAGTAGAGGGAGAGAGAGAGGAGTTTCCCTGTGGCTTAGGAGAAGAGGGAGAGAGGAAGGAGTAGAGGGAGAGAGAGAGGAGTTTCCCTGTGGCTTAGGAGAAGAGGGAGAGAGGAAGGAGTAGAGGGAGAGAGAGAGGAGTTGTCCTGTGGCTTAGGAGAAGAGGGAGAGAGGAAGGAGTAGAGGGAGAGAGAGAGGAGTTTCCCTGTGGCTTAGGAGAAGAGGGAGAGGGAGAGAGGAAGGAGTAGAGGGAGAGAGAGAGAGGAGTTTCCCTGTGGCTTAGGAGAAGAGGGAGAGAGGAAGGAGTAGAGGGAGAGAGAGAGAGGAGTTTCCCTGTGGCTTAGGAGAAGAGGGAGAGGGAGAGAGGAAGGAGTAGAGGGAGAGAGAGAGGAGTTTCCCTGTGGCTTAGGAGAAGAGGGAGAGAGGAAGGAGTAGAGGGAGAGAGAGAGGAGTTTCCCTGTGGCTTAGGAGAAGAGGGAGAGGGAGAGAGGAGTTTCCCTGTGGCTTAGGGGAAGAGGGAGAGGGAGAGAGGAAGGAGTAGAGGGAGAGAGAGAGGAGTTGTCCTGTGGCTTAGGAGAAGAGGGAGAAAGGAAGGAGTAGAGGGAGAGAGAGAGGAGTTGTCCTGTGGCTTAGGAGAAGAGGGAGAGAGGAAGGAGGGAGAGAGAGAGGATTTTGCCTGTGCTTAGTGCTATTCTGTTTCTTTTTATCCTAAAACACTCCCTAGTCCTGGCCGACGACAAGCATACCCATAACACGACGCAGCCACCGCCATGCTTAAAAATATGAAGAGTGGTACTCAGTGATGTTGTGTTGGATTTGTCAAAAACCTTACGCTTTTGTATTCAGGACAGAAAGTTAATTTCTTTGCCACATTTATTGCAGTTCTACTTTCACAGATGAAAGCAGCTTCAGGATGTTTTGGTATATTTTTACTCTGTACAGACTTCCTTGTTTTCACTCTGTCATTTAGGTTCGCATCGTGGGGTAACTACAGTGTTGTTGATCTCCTATCACTGCAACGGTTTT
>NC_074705.1:709905-714905 GCF_029448725.1 Salvelinus fontinalis | reverse complement strand
AGGGAGGGAAGGAAGAAGAGAGGAAGGAGAAGAGAGAGGGAGGGAAGAAGGAGAAGAGAGAGGGAGGGAAGAAGGAGAAGAGGGAGGGATGGAGAGATAGAGGAAGGAGAAGATGGAGGGAGGGAGAGAGGAAGGAGAAGAGGGAGGGAGGGAGAGAGGAAAGAGAAGAGGGATGGAGGGAGAGGAAGGAGAAGAGGGATGAGGGAGAGGAAGGAGAAGAGGGATGGAGGGAGAGAGGAAGGAGAAGAGGGAGGGAGAGAGAGAGGAAAGAGAAGAGGGATGGAGGGAGAGGAAGGAGAAGAGGGATGAGGGAGAGGAAGGAGAAGAGGGAGGGAGGGAGAGAGGAAGGAGAAGAGGGAGGGAGAGAGGAAGGAGAAGAGGGAGGGAGAGAGGAAGGAGAAGAGGGAGGGAGGGAGGAAGGAGAAGAGGGAGGGAGGGAGGGAGAGAGGAAGGAGAAGAGGGATGGAGGGAGAGAGGAAGGAGAAGAGGGAGGGAGGGAGGGAGAGAGGAAGGAGAAGAGGGAGGGAGGGAGGGAGAGAGGAAGGAGAAGAGGGATGGAGGGAGAGAGGAAGGAGAAGAGGGAGGGAGGGAGGAAGGAGAAGAGGGAGGGAGGGAGGGAGGAAGGAGAAGAGGGATGGAGGGAGAGGAAGGAGAAGAGGGAGGGAGGGAGGGAGGGAGGGAGGGAGGGAGGGAGGGAGAGAGGAAGGAGAAGAGGGAGGGAGGGAGGAAGGAGGAGAGGGAGGGAGGGAGGAAGGAGGAGAGGGAGGGAGGGAGGAAGGAGAAGAGGGAGGGAGAGAGGAAGGTGAAGAGGGAGGGAGAGAGGAAGGAAAAGAGGGAGAGAGGAAGGAGAAGAGGGAGGGAGGGAGAGGAAGGAGAAGAGGGAGGGAGAGAGGAAGGAGGAGAGGGAGGGAGGGAGGAAGGAGGAGAGGGAGGGAGGGAGGAAGGAGAAGAGGGAGGGAGAGAGGAAGGTGAAGAGGGAGGGAGAGAGAGAGGAAGGAGAAGAGGGAGGGAGAGAGGGAGAGAGGAAGGAGAAGAGGGAGAGGAAGGAGGAGAGGGAGAGGAATGAGAAGAGGGAGAGGAATGAGAAGAGGAAGGGAGAGAGGAAAGAGGAGAGGGACGAGGCAGACAGAATAAATTGCTTTAAGAACAATTTCCTTTCCCAGGATAGAGATCAGTGATTAACACACAATATGAAGTAGAAACAGACGAGACCGCGTGGCGACCGGCAGGATAATTACTGCTCACCTCAAATGGCCCAAAGACAATAGATTCTATCAAACCAAACTATGACTATTGGATTCGATTTTATTTAAATACACTTTCTCATAACAGGCTACTCAATTTCTTCTTTTTTTTTTACTTTTGATGGCCACGGTTAAACTAAAATGTTATATTTCCCCAACTGGTAATTGAAGACCACTGGCTATAATCAACGGTAGACAGGAAGCAGCACGTCACCACTTGACAACGAGCTGGAGGCAGAAAAGGTATTTTCAAAAACGGACTTCGGGATTCGACAGCTGCACGTCTCACTTCAAATGAGGCATGCAAATCAAATCAAAGTTTGGTTTGTCACCTTACAGTGAAATGCTGACTTACAGGCTCTAACCAATCGTGCAAAAAAGGTATTAGGTGAACAATAGGTAAAGAAATAAGACAACAATAAAAAGACAGGCTATATGCAGTAGAGAGGCTATATACAGTAGAGAGGCTATATACAGTAGAGAGGCTATATGCAGTAGAGAGGCTATATACAGTAGAGAGGCTATATACAGTAGAGAGGCTATATGCAGTAGAGAGGCTATATACAGTAGAGAGGCTATATACAGTAGAGAGGCTATATACAGTAGCGAGGCTATATACAGTAGAGAGGCTATATACAGTAGAGAGGCTATATACAGTAGAGAGGCTATATACAGTAGCGAGGCTATATACAGTAGAGAGGCTATATACAGTAGAGAGGCTATATACAGTAGAGAGGCTATATACAGTAGAGAGGCTATATACAGTAATGAGGCTATATACAGTAGAGAGGCTATATACAGTAGAGAGGCTATATACAGTAGAGAGGCTATATACAGTAGAGAGGCTATATACAGTAATGAGGCTATATACAGTAGAGAGGCTATATACAGTAGAGAGGCTATATACAGTAGAGAGGCTATATACAGTAGAGAGGCTATATACAGTAGAGAGGCTATATACAGTAGAGAGGCTATATACAGTATAGAGGCTATATACAGTATAGAGGCTATATACAGTAGAGAGGCTATATACAGTAGAGAGGCTATATACAGTAGAGAGGCTATATACAGTAGAGAGGCTATATACAGTAGAGAGGCTATATACAGTAGAGAGGCTATATACAGTAGAGAGGCTATATACAGTAGAGAGGCTATATACAGTAGAGAGGCTATATACAGTAGAGAGGCTATATACAGTAGAGAGGATATATACAGTAATGAGGCTATATACAGTAGAGAGGCTATATACAGTAGAGAGGCTATATACAGTAGAGAGGCTATATACAGTAATGAGGCTATATACAGTAGAGAGGCTATATACAGTAGAGAGGCTATATACAGTAGAGAGGCTATATACAGTAGAGAGGCTATATACAGTAGAGAGGCTATATACAGTAGAGAGGCTATATACAGTAGAGAGGCTATATACAGTAGAGAGGCTATATACAGTAGAGAGGCTATATACAGTAGAGAGGCTATATACAGTAGAGAGGCTATATACAGTAGAGAGGCTATATACAGTATAGAGGCTATATACAGTAGAGAGGCTATATACAGTAGAGAGGCTATATACAGTAGAGGCTATATACAGTAGAGAGGCTATATACAGTAGAGAGGCTATATACAGTAGAGAGGCTATAATAGTAGCGAGGCTATATATAGTAGAGAGGATATATACAGTAGCGAGGTTATATACAGTAGCGAGGCTATATACAGTAGAGAGGCTATATACAGTAGAGAGGCTATATACAGTAGAGAGGCTATACACAGTAGAGAGGCTATATACAGTAGAGAGGCTATATACAGTAGAGAGGCTATATACAGTAGAGAGGCTATATACAGTATAGAGGCTATATACAGTATAGAGGCTATATACAGTAGAGAGGCTATATACAGTAGAGAGGCTATACACAGTAGAGAGGCTATATACAGTAGAGAGGCTATATACAGTAGAGAGGCTATATACAGTAGAGAGGCTATATACAGACACCGGTTAGTCAGGCTGATTGAAGTAGTCTGTACATCTAGGTATATGGGTTTACCTTGCATCAAAGTAGCCTATAGCCAAACCCCACCATATCGTGGAGCCGTGGTGTGGGTGTGGTGGTGTCTGTCTGTCTGTCTGTCTGTCTGTCTGTCTGTCTGCCTGTCTGCCTGTCTGCCTGTCTGCCTGTCTGCCTGTCTGCCTGTCTGCCTGTCTGCCTGTCTGTCTGTCTGTCTGTGGGTGTGGTGTGGAGTTACCTGGGACTTGAAGGCCAGTAGCTCGGCCTGCAATTCATTGATCTTCTCTTCACTCTTCAGCAGCTGAGCCTGAGCCTCCTGTCGACCCAGGTACTCCTCCTCAAACTGGAGACAGAGACAGAGAGAGAGAGAGACAGAGAGAGAGAGAGAGAGAGACAGACAGACAGACAGACAGACAGACAGACAGACAGACAGACAGACAGACAGACAGACAGAGAGAGAGAGAGAGAGAGAGAGACAGAGACAGAGACAGAGACAGAGAGAGAGAGAGAGAGAGAGAGACAGAGACAGAGAGACAGAGAGACAGAGACAGAGAGAGAGAGACAGAGAGAGACAGAGACAGAGAGAGACAGAGAGAGACAGAGACAGAGAGAGAGAGATACAGAGAGAGAGAGAGACAGAGAGAGACAGAGAGAGACAGAGACAGAGACAGAGAGAGACAGAGAGAGACAGAGAGAGAGAGAAGAAGAGATCGAAGGAGAAGTGGGAGACAGAGAGAGGGGGAGGGAGATAAAGCGAGAGTGGAGTGAGAGAGAGAGAAGAGGGATAAAGAGGGAGAGAGAGAGAGAGAGAGTGAAAGGGAGGGAGAGAGAGAGAGAGAGACAAAGCACACAAAACTCAGTCCCTTTGTTGAAGACAGTGTGTTTAGTTCACTGT
This sequence comes from Salvelinus fontinalis, assembly GCF_029448725.1. Lineage (NCBI taxonomy): Eukaryota > Metazoa > Chordata > Actinopteri > Salmoniformes > Salmonidae > Salvelinus > Salvelinus fontinalis. The sequence continues at coordinate 710,763 of NC_074705.1, read as the reverse complement.
GTTTTCTAGCTGTTCTTTATGTCGTTGAATGTTCTCCTCGCTTCCCAATGTATATTTTCAGGAGACAAGGAAAAAGGACGCAAGGAATCAAGGAATGACTTTTGAGATTCACCCAGTCTCTCTACCTATTTCTGTTGTGTTGATGTGTTGCACCAGACACCCCCCCCCGTGGATCACATTCTCACCAGGCAGTCTGTCTCTCCTGCTGTTTACACAGCGGTTCATTAATCAGACCAGACTGTGACTGCAGTCACATGACACGTGTCACAAGCTCTCTAAACAACAGGTGTAGACTAACAGGCTGACTACACCGCCCGCGTCCGTGCGCACGTGTCGCAAAATAAATGTAGAAATCTAGATTATTCAATTATTGCAGCCCCACTGCTCTCGCGCGCCGACGAGCGTCTCCGTTGCCACGGGCTAAAGTAGAAGAAGTCAGTTCTATTTGTGACGCAGATCGCGCGGCAAGTCCTGCCTCTCCCATCTTCTCATTGGTTAAACCAACGTGGGTGACTGAAAGACGAACGAGGTCAGTGGCGGTAATGCACCTAATTTATGAAAGTTGCCAATCGCAATATAAAGTCCAGAGAAGAAAAGGCCTGGAAGGAGGGAGAGATGACTAGAAACGATTCGGTTGACCGTTTTATGTGTGGATTAACTTCTTGAGAATACAGGGGGTGCTGTTTTCGCATTAGCATAATTGCCTCTACAGATTAAACTGCCTCTTATTCAATTATTGCTGTTACTATATGCATATAACCATATACCATTGGATAGAAAACAAGCTATGGTTTCTAAAACCGTTTCAATTTTGTCTCTGAGTGAAACACAAGTCATTTGACAGCACTTTCCCTGAGC
>NC_074705.1:699905-702405 GCF_029448725.1 Salvelinus fontinalis | reverse complement strand
CTACCCCTCTCTGTCTCTTCCCCTCTCTGTCTCTTCCCCTCTCTGTCTCTTCCCCTCTCTGTCTCTTCCCCTCTCTGTCTCTACCCCTCTCAACGTCTCTACCCCTCTCAACCCCTCTCAACATCTCTACCCCTCTCAACATCTCTACCCCTCTCTGTCTCTTCCCCTCTCTGTCTCTACCCCTCTCTGTCTCTACCCCTCTCTGTCTCTACCCCTCTCTGTCTCTACCCCTCTCTGTCTCTACCCCTCTCTGTCTCTACCCCTCTCAACCCCTCTCAACATCTCTACCCCTCTCAACATCTCTACCCCTCTCAACCCCTCTCAACATCTCTACCCCTCTCTGTCTCTACCCCTCTCAACGTCTCTACCCCTCTCAACCCCTCTCAACATCTCTACCCCTCTCTGTCTCTTCCCCTCTCTGTCTCTACCCCTCTCTGTCTCTACCCCTCTCTGTCTCTACCCCTCTCTGTCTCTACCCCTCTCTGTCTCTACCCCTCTCTGTCTCTACCCCTCTCTGTCTCTACCCCTCTCTGTCTCTACCCCTCTCTGTCTCTTCCCCTCTCTGTCTCTTCCCCTCTCTGTCTCTTCCCCTCTCTGTCTCTTCCCCTCTCTGTCTCTACCCCTCTCAACGTCTCTACCCCTCTCAACCCCTCTCAACATCTCTACCCCTCTCTGTCTCTTCCCCTCTCTGTCTCTTCCCCTCTCTGTCTCTACCCCTCTCTGTCTCTACCCCTCTCTGTCTCTACCCCTCTCTGTCTCTACCCCTCTCTGTCTCTACCCCTCTCTGTCTCTACCCCTCTCTGTCTCTACCCCTCTCTGTCTCTACCCCTCTCTGTCTCTACCCCTCTCAACATATCTACCCCTCTCAACATATCTACCCCTCTCAACATATCTACCCCTCTCTGTCTCTACCCCTCTCTGTCTCTACCCCTCTCAACATATCTACCCCTCTCTGTCTCTACCCCTCTCTGTCTCTACCCCTCTCTGTCTCTACCCCTCTCTGTCTCTACCCCTCTCTGTCTCTACCCCTCAACATATCTTCCCCCCTCAACATATCTTCCCCTCTCAACATCTCTCTCTCTCTCTCTCTACCCCTCAATATATCTCTCTCTCTTTCTCTACCCCCCTCTCTCTCTCTCTTTCTCTACCCCCCTCTCTCTCTCTCTTCCCCTCTCTCTATCTCTCTTTCTCTACCCCTCTCTGTCTCTACCCCTCTCTGTCTCTACCCCTCAACATATCTTCCCCTCAACATCTCTACCCCTCTCTATATCTCTCTCTCTCTCTCTCTACCCCTCTTCTTTTTAATGGTGCTTTTTAAAGAGCTGTTAATGAGAGTCTCTCTCACAGCTGGATCCTGGTTAAACCTGCAGCCTGATCAAAACACGACTTTAGAATCTGAACAATATGGAATGTATTATATTGCAATTTGATCATTAAAAAAAAACAACGATTAAAGTGTCTGTCTAGCCGTCTTTCCGCGTTCCGCTTCCCGCTGCGGAGAGAGACCGGGTCTGTTATTAGTCCTGTAACGTGATTCATTTGCTCCTTGTGAAGTTATAATGGACAGAAGGTACAGCCGACTAAACAGTCAAATACCTGGACGGTCCCACAGGTCCTCTGTGACGTCCTACATCCATCTCCTCCGACTAGTACAGCAGAGAGAGGTGTGATGGTACCCCACCATCACCTATTGAAGGGTTCTGACTAGTACAGCAGAGAGAGGTGTGATGGTACCCCACCATCACCTATTGAAGGGTTCTGACTAGTACAGCAGAGAGAGGTGTGATGGTCCACACCATCACCTATTGAAGGGTTCTGACTAGTACAGCAGAGAGAGGTGTGATGGTCCACACCATCACCTATTGAAGGGTTCTGACTAGTACAGCAGAGAGAGGTGTGATGGTACACACCATCACCTATTGAAGGGTTCTGACTAGTACAGCAGAGAGAGGGGTGATGGTACCACACCATCACCTATTGAAGGGTTCTGACTAGTACAGCAGAGAGAGGTGTGATGGTACACACCATCACCTATTGAAGGGTTCTGACTAGTACAGCAGAGAGAGGTGTGATGGTACTACACCATCACCTATTGAATCACCTGGTTCAAAGACAGATGTGTTTATCTCTGTAGAACATCTCACCAGACGAGGCAGTAATAATCTATAGAACATCTACGTGGATGAAGGAACATCTCACCAGACGAGGCGGTAATAATCTATAGAACATCTCACCAGACGAGGCAGTAATAATCTATGGAACATCTCACCAGACGAGGCAGTAATAATCTATAGAACATCTCACCAGACGAGGCAGTAATAATCTATAGAACATCTCACCAGACGAGGCAGTAATAATCTATAGACCATCTCACCAGACGAGGCAGTAATAATCTATAGAACATCTCACCAGACGAGGCAGTAATAATCTATAGAACATCTCACCAGACGAGGCAGTAATAATCTATAGAACATCTCACCAGACGAGGCAGTAATAATCT
>NC_074705.1:684905-692405 GCF_029448725.1 Salvelinus fontinalis | reverse complement strand
GGGAGGGAGGGAGACAGGGAGGGAGACAGGGAGGGAGGGAGACAGGGAGGGAGGGAGACAGGGAGGGAGGGAGACAGGGAGACAGGGAGACAGGGAGGGAGGGAGACAGGGAGGGAGGGAGGGAGGGAGACAGGGAGACAGGGAGGGAGGGAGGGAGGGAGAGGAGGAAGGGAGAGGGAGGGAGGAAGGGTGAGGGAGGGAGGGTGAGGGAGGGAGGAAGGGTGAGGGAGGGAGGAAGGGTGAGGGAGGGAGACAGACAGAGATGGGAGGGAGACAGAGATGGGAGGGAGGGAGAGATGGGAGGGAGACAGATGGGAGGGATGGAGGAAGGGTGAGGGAGGGAGGGAGACAGAGATAGGAGGGAGGGATAGATGGGAGGGAGACAGAGATAGGAGGGAGGGAGAGATGGGAGGGAGGGAGAGATGGGAGGGAGGGAGAGATGGGAGGGAGACAGATGGGAGGGATGGAGGGAGGGATGGAGGAATGGTGAGGGAGGGAGAGAGGGAGAGATGGGAGGGAGAGAGAGAGAGAGGGAGAGAGAGAGAGAGAGGGAGAGAGAGAGGGAGAGATGGGAGAGATGGGAGGGAGAGAGGGAGGGAGAGAGGGAGAGATGGGAGGGAGAGAGGGAGAGATGGGAGGGAGAGAGGGAGAGATGGGAGGGAGAGATGGAGAGATGGGAGGGAGAGATGAGAGAGAGGGAGAGATGGGGGGGAGAGAGAGGGAGAGATGGGAGGGAGGGAGGGAGAGATGGGAGGGAGAGAGGGAGAGATGGGAGGGAGAGATGAGAGAGAGGGAGAGATGGGAGGGAGAGAGAGGGAGAGATGGGGGGGAGAGAGAGGGAGAGATGGGAGGGAGGGAGAGAGGGAGAGATGGGAGAGAGGGAGAGATGGGGGGGGGGGGGGGGGTCCAGCAGAAGTCATTGTGGGTGGAGTGAGTCCCTGCATACTAAATGAGTCCTAGAGGAAACCAGGACACCAGAACTAACAGCTCTATTCTACTGTAGTCACAAACTCTGTTCACCACAGCACACACAACCTCCCTGCCTGCACAAAGACGCGTGTGTGTGTGTGTGTGTGTGTGTGTGTGTGTGTGTGTGTGTGTGTGTGTGTGTGTGTGTGTGTGTGTGTGACAGTCATTTTGAGGGCAGAGCTCAGTCTTTTGGAAGACGTTCCGTCCTCCTCTCCCATGTGAGTTTGGTTATCTTTCATGTGGAAACCTGGAGAGACCAGAGCCTCTCGACTGGTCAGGAGAACACATCACAATCAATTATTGATCCTTTACCTCTGATGCATCGGTGTGTGAAGTATGAAATAAGGACGTGGTGAGGGGGTGGGTGTGTGTGTGTGTGTGTGTGTGTGTGTGTGTGTGTGTGTGTGTGTGTGTGTGTGTGTGTGTGTGTGTGTGTGTGTGTGTGTGTGTGTGTGTGTGTGTGTGTGTGAGAGAGGGTGTGTGTAAAACACATCTAGTCATTGTAGCATTGCATTGTGGTAAAACCGTCATTGTAGCATTGCTTTGTGGTAAAACAGCTCATCCACCCTCTTGTCAGACCACACCAGACCAGCCCATCCACCCTCCTGTCAGACCACACCAGACCAGCCCATCCACCCTCCTGTCAGACCACACCAGACCAGCCCATCCACCCTCCTGTCAGACCAGCTCATCCACCCTCCTGTCAGACCAGCTCATCCACCCTCTTGTCAGACCACACCAGACCAGCTCATCCACCCTCCTGTCAGACCACACCAGACCAGCTCATCCACCCTCCTGTCAGACCAGCTCATCCACCCTCCTGTCAGACCAGCTCATCCACCCTCCTGTCAGACCAGCTCATCCACCCTCCTGTCCGACCAGCTCATCCACCCTCCTGTCAGACCACACCAGACCAGCTCATCCACCCTCCTGTCAGACCAGCTCATCCACCCTCCTGTCAGACCAGCTCATCCACCCTCCTGTCAGACCAGCTCATCCACCCTCCTGTCAGACCACACCAGACCAGCTCATCCACCCTCCTGTCAGACCACACCAGACCAGCTCATCCACCCTCCTGTCAGACCAGCTCATCCACCCTCCTGTCAGACCAGCTCATCCACCCTCCTGTCAGACCAGATCATCCACCCTCCTGTCCGACCAGCTCATCCACCCTCCTGTCAGACCACACCAGACCAGCTCATCCACCCTCCTGTCAGACCAGCTCATCCACCCTCCTGTCAGACCACACCAGACCAGCCCAGTTTCTATCGTCTGTTCAGCAGCCCGGTCTACACTTCATCTCGTATTTATCATCAAGTTACGTCCCTACACACTTTACCTTCCTGAAGTCAACTGCAGCACAGCAGTAGAGGGGGGATATGAATCAGGGACCATGCACGCACGCACACACGGACGCACGCACGCACGCACACACGCACGCACGCACGCACAGAGAGAGAGAGATAAGACTAGCAGAGAGCCTGGTGTGAGTTAATACAACACGGGGTTAAAGGGATCAGGGTTTGTCTAGTAGCAACGAGGAGATAACAGCCCATCCTGATGGATCCACATGACTAAAAGGTCTGGAAACATCACCCTGGAAACTAAGACACGCCTGACATTCCCAAGCCCCTCCCTGGTTCATGATACCAGACTATCCACCCTGGTGGTTCATGATACCAGACTATCCACCCTGGTGGTTCATGATACCAGACTATCCACCCTGGTGGTTCATGATACCAGACCACCCTGGTGGTTCATGATACCAGACCACCCTGGTGTTTCATGATACCAGACCAACCACCCTGGTGGTTCACGATACCAGACCAACCACCCTGGTGGTTCACGATACCAGACCAACCACCCTGGTGGTTCACGATACCAGACCACCCTGGTGGTTCACGATACCAGACCACCCTGGTGGTTCACGATACCAGACCACCCTGGTGTGTCATGATACCAGACCACCCTGGTGTGTCATAATACCAGACCACCCTGGTGGTTCATGATACCAGACCACCCTGGTGGTTCATGATACCAGACCACCCTGGTGGTTCATGATACCAGACCACCCTGGTGGTTCATGATACCAGACCACCCTGGTGGTTCATGATACCAGACCACCCTGGTGTGTCATGATACCAGACCACCCTGATACATGATACCAGACCACCCTGGTGTGTCATGATACCAGACCACCCTGGTGTGTCATGATACCAGACCATCCCCCTGGTGTGTCATGATACCAGGCCATCCCCCTGGTGTTTCATGATACCAGACCACCCTGGTGTGTCATGATACCAGACCACCCTGGTGTGTCATGATACCAGACCACCCTGGTGTGTCATGATACCAGACCACCACCCTGGTGTGTCATGATACCAGACCACCACCCTGGTGTTTCATGATACCAGACCACCACCCTGGTGTTTCATGATACCAGACCACCACCCTGGTGTTTCATGATACCAGACCACCACCCTGGTGTTTTATGATACCAGGCCATACCCCTGGTGGTTCATGATAACAGACCATCCCCCTGGTGGTTCATGATACCAGACCATCCCCCTGGTGGTTCATGATACCAGACCACCCTGGTGTGTCATGATACCAGACCACCCTGGTGTTTCATGATACCAGACCACCCTGGTGTGTCATGATACCAGACCACCCTGGTGGTTCATGATACCAGACCACCCTGGTCGTTCATGATACCAGACCAAGCACCCTGGTCGTTCATGATACCAGACCACCCCCCTGGTGTGTCATGATACCAGACCACCCTGGTGTGTCATGATACCAGACCACCCTGGTGTGTCATGATACCAGACCACCCTGGTGTGTCATGATACCAGACCATCCACCCTGGTGTGTCATGATACCAGACCATCCACCCTGGTGTGTCATGATACCAGACCATCCACCCTGGTGTGTCATGATACCAGACCACCCCCCTGGTGTGTCATGATACCAGACCACCCCCCTGGTGTGTCATGATACCAGACCACCCCCCTGGTGTTTCATGATACCAGACCACCCCCCTGGTGTTTCATGATACCAGACCACCCCCCTGGTGGTTCATGATACCAGACCATCCCCCTGGTGGTTCATGATACCAGACCATCCCCCTGGTGGTTCATGATACCAGACCGCCCTGGTGGTTCATGATACCAGACCGCTCTGGTGGTTCATGATACCAGACCGCCCTGGTGGTTCATGATACCAGACCGCCCTGGTGGTTCATGATACCAGACCGCCCTGGTGGTTCATGATACCAGACCGCCCTGGTGTGTCATGATACCAGACCACCCTGGTGTTTCATGATACCAGACCACCCTGGTGTGTCATGATACCAGACCACCCTGGTGGTTCATGATACCAGACCAAGCACCCTGGTGGTTCATGATACCAGACCAAGCACCCTGGTGGTTCATGATACCAGACCACCCCCTGGTGGTTCATGATACCAGACCACCCTGGTGTGTCATGATACCAGACCATCCACCCTGGTGTGTCATGATACCAGACCATCCACCCTGGTGTGTCATGATACCAGACCATCCACCCTGGTGTGTCATGATACCAGACCATCCACCCTGGTGTGTCATGATACCAGGCCATCCCCCTGGTGTTTCATGATACCAGACCACCCTGGTGTGTCATGATACCAGACCACCCTGGTGTGTCATGATACCAGACCACCCTGGTGTGTCATGATACCAGACCACCACCCTGGTGTTTCATGATACCAGACCACCACCCTGGTGTTTCATGATACCAGACCACCACCCTGGTGTTTCATGATACCAGACCACCACCCTGGTGTTTCATGATACCAGACCACCACCCTGGTGTTTTATGATACCAGGCCATACCCCTGGTGGTTCATGATAACAGACCATCCCCCTGGTGGTTCATGATACCAGACCATCCCCCTGGTGGTTCATGATACCAGACCACCCTGGTGTGTCATGATACCAGACCACCCTGGTGTTTCATGATACCAGACCACCCTGGTGGTTCATGATACCAGACCACCCTGGTCGTTCATGATACCAGACCACCCCCCTGGTGGTTCATGATACCAGACCACCCTGGTGGTTCATGATACCAGACCACCCTGGTGTGTCATGATACCAGACCACCCTGGTGTGTCATGATACCAGACCACCCTGGTGTGTCATGATACCAGACCATCCACCCTGGTGTGTCATGATACCAGACCATCCACCCTGGTGTGTCATGATACCAGACCACCCCCCTGGTGTGTCATGATACCAGACCACCCCCCTGGTGTGTCATGATACCAGACCACCCCCCTGGTGTTTCATGATACCAGACCACCCCCCTGGTGTTTCATGATACCAGACCATCGAACTGGTGGTTCATGATACCAGACCATCCCCCTGGTGGTTCATGATACCAGACCATCCCCCTGGTGGTTCATGATACCAGACCATCCCCCTGGTGGTTCATGATACCAGACCGCCCTGGTGGTTCATGATACCAGACCGCCCTGGTGGTTCATGATACCAGACCGCCCTGGTGGTTCATGATACCAGACCACCCTGGTGTGTCATGATACCAGACCACCCTGGTGTTTCATGATACCAGACCACCCTGGTGTGTCATGATACCAGACCACCCTGGTGGTTCATGATACCAGACCAAGCACCCTGGTGGTTCATGATACCAGACCAAGCACCCTGGTGGTTCATGATACCAGACCACCCCCCTGGTGGTTCATGATACCAGACCACCCTGGTGTGTCATGATACCAGACCATCCACCCTGGTGTGTCATGATACCAGACCATCCACCCTGGTGTGTCATGATACCAGACCATCCACCCTGGTGTGTCATGATACCAGACCAACCACCCTGGTGTGTCATGATACCAGACCACCCCCCTGGTGTGTCATGATACCAGACCACCCCCCTGGTGTGTCATGATACCAGACCACCCCCCTGGTGTGTCATGATACCAGACCACCCCCCTGGCGTGTCATGATACCAGACCACCCTGGTGTGTCATGATACCAGACCCCCCTGGTGTGTCATGATACCAGACCACCCCCCTGGTGTGTCATGATACCAGACCATCCACCCTGGTGTGTCATGATACCAGACCATCCACCCTGGTGTGTCATGATACCAGACCACCCTGGTGTGTCATGATACCAGACCACCCTGGTGTTTCATGATACCAGACCACCCTGGTGTGTCATGATACCAGACCACCCTGGTGTTGCATGATACCAGACTACCCTGGTGTTGCATGATACCAGACCACCCTGGTGTTTCATTATACCAGACCACCCTGGTGTTTCATGATACCAGACCACCCTGGTGTGTCAATCCCTACCCCAGACAGTAAGACTAGCCTGACCTTCCCAATCCCTACCCCAGACACTAAGACTAACCCGACCTTCCCAAGCCCCACCCCAGACAGTAAGACTAGCCTGACCTTCCCTTAGCCCTACCCCAGACAGTAAGACTAGCCTGACCTTCCCAAGCCCTACCCTAGACAGTAAGACTAGCCTGACCTTCCCAATCCCCACCCCAGACAGTAAGACTAGCCTGACCTTCCCAATCCCTACCCCAGACAGTAAGACTAGCCTGACCTTCCCAAGCCCTACCCCAGACAGTAAGACTAGCCTGACCTTCCCAATCCCCACCCCAGACAGTAAGACTAGCCTGACCTTCCCAATCCCTACCCCAGACAGTAAGACTAGCCTGACCTTCCCAATCCCTACCCCAGACAGTAAGACTAGTCTGACCTTCCCAATCCCTACCCCAGACAGTAAGACTAGCCTGACCTTCCCAATCCCTACCCCAGACAGTAAGACTAGCCTGACCTTCCCAATCCCTACCCCAGACAGTAAGACTAGTCTGACCTTCCCAATCCCTACCCCAGACAGTAAGACTAGCCTGACCTTCCCAATCCCCACCCCAGACAGTAAGACTAGCCTGACCTTCCTAATCCCCACCCCAGACACAAAGACTAGCCCGACCTTCCCAAGCCCTACCCCAGACAGTAAGACTAGCGCGACCTTCCCAAGCCCCACCCCAGACAGTAAGACTAGCCTGACCTTCCCAATCCCCACCCCAGACAGTAAGACTAGTCTGACCTTCCCAATCCCCACCCCAGACAGTAAGACTAGCCCGACCTTTCCAATCCCTACCCCAGACAGTAAGACTAGCCTGACCTTCCCAAGCCCTACCCCAGACAGTAAGACTAGCCTGACCTTCCCAATCCCCACCCCAGACAGTAAGACTAGCCTGACCTTCCCAATCCCTACCCAGACAGTAAGACTAGCCTGATTTTCCCAATCCCCACCCCAGACAGTAAGACTAGCCTGACCTTCCCAATCCCCACCCCAGACACAAAGACTAGCCCGACCTTCCCAAGCCCTACCCCAGACAGTAAGACTAGCCCGACCTTCCCAATCCCTACCCCAGACAGTAAGACTAGCCTGACCTTCCCAATCCCTACCCCAGACACTAAGACTAGCCTGACCTTCCCAATCC